>NC_041345.1:17487947-17745447 GCF_004354835.1 Perca flavescens
TTTGTTGTCAGTGCAGTCCATGATTGTCCAGCCACATCACTGCAACGTAACACAGGAGACAAAAAATAGGACATGGCTCTGTTATCCAGCCACAAGCAGGTCAAAGCAGCTGGATATTGCAAGACACAGCTACAAGTAGAGCAGGTTCTTTCTTTTCAAAAAGAGAATCAGTGAGGGTTCATGTCTTAACTTGCAGTTTGCAGAAGTGAGAGATTGATATACATCCGTTTGCATGATTATCTTGAACCAAATGGGGGTAAATCAATAAAAGCATGAAACACATATTGCCTCTCCTCACCCAGAATAACAAGTAATTAAGGCAGAGCAAGAGAGAGAAGAGAGAGGTATTTGAGAGAAGGGCAACAAGAAGAGCAAAGGGCAGGGAAGAGGGACTCCTGCTTCTAAAGGGTGAGCTTGTTAGTGAAAAGAGATGGCATAAAAAGCACTGAACACAAGCTCAAACTCTCCCCCACAAATGCACACAAATGCAGCGTATGTGTCCCTGAGTATTCCTAAAGAATGTGTCCCTGTGACATCAATACAACTGTAGCAGTTAACGTGCCAAGATTTGCCATTCTATCTGCCGTCCATTCTGCTCGCCAACCAATAGACCAGACCTTGCACTAGGTGGACGGAAGAATGGGAAGGGGGAAGGAAAGAAAAACAAAAGCGATTGATATAAATGATCTGCCGGCCGAGAGAGGCCCCCAGGCAGGGGCGAGCGAAGGTCCGCTCGATACCAATTGATCGTGGGAGGCCCAGGCATTCGTCTTAATTCTGACTAATTAGGGCACAGCAAACGAGGAGGGGGTAATAGGGACAAGTTGTTGGTGTGTGTGTGTGTGTGTGTGTGTGTGTGTGTGTGTGCATGTGTGCGTCAGTGGGACCTCCCAGATTACAAAATCAAGCCCCCGTGTTTACAAAGCGTGGAACAAGTGGAGGATTAAGGAAATCAGTTTAGGAAACAACAACCGTCACCACATTAGTGTTGCTGCCAAAATAATTCCCCCGTCTTCAGTGAGCTGCCTGACAGGCAGGATGGGAGTACATCCTCTCACTTTCTTTTTTTTTTTTTTTTTTTTTTTTATCTTGTTTGTGTGAGAACTGCTGATTGTCTTCTGCCAGCACAAGTCTGGCCTTTGGTAGCCAAGAGGCAGCAGAAGAGAGATTCTGTTCTAGCCTCACCCATTGCACAGATAGACATCAAAGCCTTTTAATTGGCAAGAAAGAAAATTGGGCTTGATCATTGCACGATTGTGATAAAACCATGATTTACTTGCATGGTGTGTCAGTGTGAAAAATGAGGGATGTAATCTCCTGGTTGAGGGTAAAAGTCTGTGGACACCTGAGGCAAATGCTTTGGTGTGCAATCCCACAGTGGTAGATTGTGTAGCGGGAACCTGAGAACAGGAGATGTAGGCTGGGAGGCGTCTCGGAGTTTAGAGGCAAAGCCCTTTTAAAAATCGCAGCATTTGGGAGCAGACATTGAGCAGGTGCTGAGCTTCTGAGAGCCTGGCTTAGTCTCTGATTTCTATCTGTCACTCCCTGAGGAGGTTAGCAGCGTAAAGTGGACGGTGGCAGGAGTGAGGTATTGCCATGAACGAGGTGCGGCAGCAGGGACAATTCTACCTGACTTGAGATCACAATCTGACACACACACACACACACACACACACACACACACACACACACGAGACAGCTTCACGCAGCACTGGCCGCACAGACAAAAGTGACAAAATATCAGTGAGTGAAAGTGACAGACAGACAGCGTATCTGTATCAGACAAGATCCCATTGTTGTGGAGGAACAAAAAAGCTCAGGCAGGCCGGGCAGACTTGCGCCCTTTGTCACTCACTCTCATAGGCGAGGAGAGACTGACAGATACACTTGAATATCAGCTACTCGCTCTTGTTCTTTGACACATAAACTTCACTGCCCTTTCCACCTCCTGCACCTTGTTCCCTGCCAGCTATTCATACACCGACCTGCCACCAGCCCCCAGTGGGCAGCTCTCTATCAGGGGTTCACGAACAGAAGCACACAAACTAAGTGTGGGTGTCTGGATATCCTCACCCAGCCTATAAATACCTCATCGGCTCCAGACGTGGTGTCAGTCTACTCACATCAAATTAAACAATCGGCGTGGACATGTCCCCCGAATTCTCTGCTCGTCAGCTCAAGTGTGATGTCCTAATGACTGCCTCGTCGTCGATACCGGTCCACATAACAGTGGGCCCTGAGGGGGACAATTAGGGAGAGTATGAGATGTTTTCCCTGATAAATGTTGTCACTGCTGGTATTGGCGCTAATAAGCTGTAATTTGCTGTTGTACACTCTGATGACACACACTGTAACAGCACAACCAGACAGATGGGTGAGCCCTACAACGCTTTACATGAAAGTGACACAAATGCTTTCATTAACTCAGAACGGAGGGATCCAAAAATTTGTATGCAGTGTTTATGAGATAAGGCCTGTGTGACATATTGAACATTCCCCAATTGTGCAGAAATGTGCTCTAGAAGAAAAAGACAAAGACAAATGTCATCAACCTCTCCCACCAGGAGTTTTGTTATGATTATGACAGTCCATATTTGTTGAAAATGTGATGAAAATCATTGTATGCTTAAAAGTTGTATTTGAAAGGTAAATGTCAGATTCTCGGTTGACATTCTGCCCTTAATTAGATTTATAATTAGATTCACCAGGTAGCACTCCCCCTCTTACCTTGCACAGCAGCTGGATTATCGCGGTAACACTAGATCACACGAGAATCGCAGGATCACATATCACAAAAAATTAACTACCAGCTTACCCAACCGCTGAGCGTCCGGTGAGGAGCTACTGGCAGCTACGGGTGTGGTTTAGGTGTGCGTGACGGTGGCGACTGTCCGTTTAAAACAACAATGGCGGACGTGACAGAAAGATGGTTCAACCAATCACCTGCCAGGTATTTTTGCCTTCCAATAACAGCTTCTCAGATGGTTCTGTGTAACAAACTATCTGACTCGTCCGCTTTCTTCCTCTCAGGCTGAAACCCAAAACTAAAATTGCTATTTTAAGATATTAGTTTAGTGATAGTCGGTAGGTATGGTACAAATGATCTGCTAAAATTCTAATTGGTGGGGCAGAGGCCTTTAAGGCATTAACATATTTGCAAGGAAGTTGATTTTATTTGACCTCAGCTTGTTAAAGTGGTTTTAAAAAATCATTTTTTTATGTAGTAAAACATGGTGATTGGGAACATCCGTTTATCTGGCATCTCGTAATAGTCCTTTTTTTGGTTCATATTTGAACCAATCTGTGAAAAGATGGGAGGCTTAGACAAAACTGCAAGCTCTTTCAAATAATTCAAGGAATGGTTGAATTTGTGTTAAATCTTGCGAACACAAGACTCCAAATTCTTGCAGAGACTGATTACTGATGGTATATTATCTTTTAAATAATGAATGAATCAATCAATCAATCAATCAATCAATCAATCAATCAATATAAAATATCAAAATAATGACAAATGTCCATCCCATGTTAGCAACACGAAAAACAGTCCAAAAAACCCAAAGACATTCAATTTACAATGATAAGACAGTGAAAGCACATTCACTTGATAAATACCTTTAATGATTAATCTATTACCAAAACTGTCACCGGTAAATGGTCTGCTGATCAAACTATTGATTAATCAATTGCTCGTTTCAGCACTGCTTGATGGCTCCCAGCGGTTAGAGAAAAGACCTTTTGATGGATTTCCTCTTCAACATGCATGCGTGTGTTAAGCTCTCTCCCATTAGAACAAAAATAAGCTCTTCTTATTAGCTCTGGGCAGAGGGACCAGATGAAGAATAGATGGCCAGAGAGACAGATCATCATACAGACACAGGTGGCGTGAGACTGAGTCTGATGTGTGGGTGAGTGACGGCTACCAGTAGAGCAGGGTCGACTCAGCCCATCAGCAGACGCGACACCAGCGGCAGTCTGCAGCACTGACCAACAATCAGCACGAACAACTGAGCATAAGCCTCGCTCTCCCTCTCCAACTTTAACTTTCCCCTCTGTGTCACCATCCTGCCAGAACAGTGATGGGAGGATGTGTATTGTTGTCACCGTGGCAACATGGTGTCACCGTAAACTGTCATGTGCTGATACGCTTGAGTCAATATTTACCCTGATTTGAGTAGCCTTGTTAGGCTGTCATCTGACAGCAATTCATCTGATTACGGATTTATTCAAATGTGGCAAAGGCGGGGAGAAAATCCATGGGAATTTGCTTATATTGGCAGCGCATTTGGGGAAATTTTGGAATATATCAGAGATTGCATGAAAACACCTATACTGTCAAAATATCACCCTGACACCCTGTTTTGTACGGGAGAGGGGGAAAACTGCATTCAGCTATTAACAGCAAAATAACAATTCATTTTTAAATGAGGTGACTGATGTGTCACAGTGGATAAGCAGTGATGACTGTGGGGGATGTTTCGCTGTCAGTAAGCAGACAACTCAGTCAGCGTTTCACGCATTCGTTTACACAGACCTTTAAAGTAGCCTAAGTACAGCTAAATCTATTTCCTTTTCACATCATCTCTCCAAAATCCATCCTGTATGCCCCATACCAAGCCAGGTCTTCAATTTAATTCCCCATCTGTGGCCAGCTTGAAATATTATCCAAGAAATGAAATCCGTGACCCTGAATACAGAGTGTGAAGCAGCACAGGGAGCAGGATGAAGACATGGCCTGATTCTGAGGCTAAGAGGCATGCCTTAGAGGAGGGAGGTGGCCTGAATCCCCTCCCCAAGTGGCACGGCTAAATATTTGCCCTCCTCCACTTGGCTGTCTGGACGCATCCACTCAGCCCCTTTCCCATCACTCCTCTGTTCTGCTCAGAAGCAGCGAGAGCTGGCACGGTCAGCCAGGCAGAGCGCCAAACCCACGACAAGAAGTTTCTCCTCGCTGCCAGAGGTCACGGAAGTTCAACAACCTGGAAAGAATGGGCTTTGCATTTTTAAAACCTCTGGGCCACCATTTGGAGAGTCACGTGCACACCGTGCGGGCAGTGATATAAAAAAACGCTGTCAAATGGTCTTTGTGCTTCCCAATGATTTGAAGAAAAGAACCCTCAGAACTCGACGAGCGGTCTCCGCAGACTTCTCCGCGTTAGTGTTCCATATTCATTAACTTTTTTTCCACATAACATGGCAGGGTTTTAATTGCCTACAATTTAGACTAAAAAGCTAGATGAGCGGAGTGAAAGCACCATGCCTCCTGAGAAAGAGATGTGGGAAGTCGACCACCAGCACGCTCAACCTGATAGACACATAACTACTAATAAGAGCCCTCATTACACATAACCAGATTATTCCCTCTACTATCAGCTCCAGTTAATTTTTCTCCTCCAAAGAGACACGCAGTTGTGGCCGGGTTGGATGAGTAGGTAGAGCAGGCGCACATATACTTTGAGGCTTAAGCCTCAACGCAGAGGTCCAGGGTTCGAGTCCGACCTGAGGCGATTTCCTGCATGTCTTCCCCCTCTCTCTCTCTCCCCTTTCTCATTCAGCTGTCTTGTCAAATTAAAGGCGGAAAAGCCCCCAAAAAAAGCTGCAATCCAAGCAGCCCTGTACAGATCATTTAACAAATAAAACATATGTAATTGAATGACTCCTCTCTATCTGGCAGAGGTGTTAGACTGATCTGGTAACTTCATACTGACAAGACAAAATCAACAACAACCGGCAGTTTGGGTCTGACTCATATCTTAAAATGACCCACACCATCCCTCAACCAGAAGTAGCAGAAGGTAACGCAGTACATTTCATCAAGTACTGTATTTAAGTACGATTCTGAGGTACTTGTACTTTACTTGAGTAGTTCCACTGCCACTTTATACTTCTCCACTACATTTCAAAGGGATATATTGTACTTTTTACCCACTACATTTATTTGACAGCTTTAGTTACTAGTTACACTTAAGATTTGGGCCGACTTGGGGCACCTGGCACCAAGAAGACATTTCTGATCTAAACTTCTCACATGGTTTCATTTAAATAACAGTTTGAGGCCCAAAGAAGTAAAACCATCCAGTGTTTCACAAAAAAGCAAACATTAGAAAAAAAGTCCAAAGAATGAATACAGATTTGTTTTGCAGAAGTTTGGCATTTCAGAGACCAAACAAACAATCAGTCAAGAAAACAACCTGCAGACTAATCAATAACAAAAATAATGCGAGAGCCAAAGTAAGTGTGTGTGTGTGTGTGTGGGAAATGTTTGAGAGAGAGTTAGTAGTGAGAATGGAAAGGGAATAAAAAATACCGTTAGTGACTAGTCCCTCGCCTGGTGTCCACCCACCCATCATGTTGCACAGGTTGGATCACTGACGTCATCTTCTGTACAACGCTGAAAAGATGAAAAAAGGAATCACTTTAATAGTACTATAAACACATTACATATTACACTGCCAATAATTTGATTTGCCTTATAATTATCTCCTACAATGTAACAGAGTTAACTGAGATGTTGTATATGTGAATCCAGGTCTTTGCTATTTAACAGGCTTATTCAACAGAATTGTTTAACAACAGAATTTTAAACTTTGAGCTACCATGTGATGAGGAAGCAAACTGCTAGAGAAGATGAGGAAACATGCCTGTTACACATGTTGTTTCGAGTTGCTCTGCACTGCCTAGTTGTTCTGGGCTCTGGTTATATTCTGTCACATTAACGTTGGGATAGAGGGTATGTTGACAGAGAGAGGACATTGCACATTGAGACTGTAGGGCTTTTCTAAGGCTGGTGGCATTGGGACATGAAGACAAATGTGTGTGTGTGTGTGTGTGTGTGTGTGTGTGTGTGTGTGTGTGTGTGTGTGTGTGGAAAGGGTTGCCTGTGGAGCAGAGCATGTGGATGCCCACCCACTCAGCAGCCTCGCGGCCCTCGTCATTTCGCATCAATCCACACCCCCTCAATATAAATAGGACAGACGTCCTAAAGCAATGCAGTACTAAGAGAGGAGATGGCATTATGCATCGACCCTGGACCCCTCAGCTTGAAATATGACTATACGCCAGCCTGTTGTAATGGCAGTTTCCCTAAAACGTGCGCACCATTCTGTTAACGGGGCACTATTTTGGCAGTAAGTTTTGATTAATGTACTTGCACTGCCTACGATAATAGGTAAGTGAGCGCCAACATACAATACATCAATGAAACTGCAACTTTGGAAACGTACTTTTTATTTTGTTGTTACTTTGAAACAAGTAAAAATGTTTTTCCAACAGTTTATTACTCTTTTTTGCTTTCTTGCACCATTATTGGAGCGATCACACACACTATACAGTATACAATGAACTAACTTCTTTACAGCATTGAGTTGTCCCTTAATTTTCACTGTGGAACCTCAAACATAAAGTGAAGCATGCTAGAACAACTTTTTGTCATTTTTTTTTTTCAATGAGGTGCTAATTTGAATGGGTAGAATTAATACATAGCAAGCAGCAGGAACACAAAGTCTGTCTGTTTTGGTCCTATTTGAAACGTGCAAAACACTATTAGTGCAAAAGCACAACAAGTAAAAAGTACTGAGCACAGTGCAAGGGTGTTTGATGAAAGTCAATATGACTTTTTCCTGTAGAAAGTACAAATTGGGCTAAATATGTGAGCAAATGTATCTTGGCTGTAAGGAATTGGAGGTGCATTAAAATAGAGAGTACAGTTCCACGCGGTAGCTTCCCCGTGGCATCACATAAGCTTCACACTTCATTACTGCAAGGCCAGCGACGTGTGAAGCCATTATGTAGGAGCAGTGGGAAAGGCGAGCGTGCGTTTGTGTGCATGTGTTGGGGGTATAATGAGGAGGTGTGTGTGTGTGTGTGTGTGTGTGTGTGTGTGTGTTGTGTTGGAGGGGGGGGTAAGTAATAACCCCTCTTGCTCAAAGTGCGTTCTGGAAGCAGCATCAAGCCATTCACATGGAAACATTGTTTAATATATTCAAACAGCTGGGAGGTGTTGTCTGCTGTCCCAGTGTCAAATGAAAGAGGACGGACAAACAGCTGGCAGGGCATTTTCTTGCTCCACAGCCCTGCTTACAACTATACAAAAAAACAGAGTCTGGTGCACATGCATGGAGCAATTTGCAATTAATCACATGCTAAATACGCTCCAAACTACTGTCATGCAACTTAATACAAGACTCAGCTATATCCTTGTCTCTATCATGAGAGAAGTAAACATATCCGTGTCCTTTACTTCCACCCAGTGGCCGAAAGTAGAATATCACACTTGTTGATAGCAACACGTCTGTATATCATCTGTGCCTCCATTTGTACAGGCAAGGACCACGGTGATTAAAAAGTTAGCAGTAAAATGGTAAAAATAAATGCAATCATAATCATACATCAACTATTGCTTTTACTCAGTGCCAATGAGGCACTGCAACAGCCTTCTCAAAGGTTTACAATCAAACAAATTAGCCATCAAATAAGTTATCCTCTTAAGATGGTGGAAAGAAATGTCAGCATTTTTGATATGTTATGATGATTATGTAATGCCAAAGAACACTGTTTGATTGCCAGATGCCCAGTGAATTTAAGAAGAATAGCTGATTATTTTTAAAATCTGCCTTTCAATTACGACTGGCACTGACATGCCTACTGCTCAAAGCAAACAAGTGAGTGAACAAATACTTCTGTTAACTGTGGCACAATCGAACATTAATTTCCAATCAAAAACTTTGGGATTTATGGCAGTTTCCCAGGGCACTTTATGTGACTGCCAACGCTCAGCATTTAGCACGGATTGAAATGTTGGCTGCTGAAGTTAATTCTACAAGCCATACTAGCAGCATTGCAAAGTTATCCATTTTCATCAAAATGGAAAGTTGACAAAACCTGTTAATAGACCACAAGCTGTGCATGTGGAACAGGTAGACATCAGAGAGGGGAAATAGAAAGATGTGAATGTATGTGGTGATTTGGAGACAGAGGAAGACAAAACATCACATAAGGGAGATTGTGAATGGATGTAGAATGTATTTCAAGGGCAAATATTCAATATTTTTATACAGATAAAAAGAGTTCTATATTTACATAAAGGTGTTCTATTGGGACATTTATCCAGATTAATCAAGCTTTAATTTTGGACGATATTAGACTGTGAAACAAGGTATAAAAGTTATAAGCTTTAAGCATTAAGCATTAGTGAAATTAAAGAAAAGTAGGCTAGTCTACTCAAGATTGAATTGATACAGAAATACAATTTTGAAACACGCTATGATTTGAGTGACCTGAAAGTAGTGTGTTGCATAGATATATGAACTGTTTCCATAATGGTAGAAATTGTTTCACAAATGCCAACAACTGAAACAAGAAAAACTGCAAAGTATATGTTTAGTTAGCTAAATAATTGACTTACAGAGTTTTTAGTGTGCAGCTTCTTCGATCACTTCTGTTGTCACTTGACAGCTACAAATACTTTGTTAATCTACTCGATACATCAGCTGCTAAACGTGTATGTAAGCTTATTAGAAAATGACTGCCACCATGATTCGGTTACCTTGTCGTTTTTACAAAAAAAAAAAAAAAAAGCTTAAATATCAAACTTGTAGTTTTCTTTACCTTTTTGAACAGGCAATGAGAAAAGACAGCCGTGCGCCGCCGAAAAGACCCCAAAGAGCCAAGATGGCTGCGCCCGTGGCAGACGCCGGGGAGTTTGAAAGCTGGTTAAATGATCGGCTAGACTCGTTAGAAGTGGACCGCGAGGTGTATGGAGCCTACATTTTAGGGGTCCTGCAAGAAGAGGAGAGCGACGAGGAGAAAGAAGAAGTGCTTCAAGGGATTTTATCCGCATTTCTGGTGAATATCCAAAGCGGCATGTCCCGCTCAGTCACCGAGGCTGTGCGGTCTCATGTGTTGCTGTCCGTCTCGTACCGAGTGACAGCGCCGGGGTCCGCGGTCATTTATGGAGCGAAATATCGACGTAGAATATAGACTGTAAAAATAAGCGTTAGAGGCGGCAGTTGTTCTTCAACTAACGTTAAGGTCCAAACACCACAGGCAGTGATATGAGCTGTCCAATTTAGCGACTCCATATACCTAATAATACAGTTCCTTAAAAGTCCCATGACATGGTGCTCTTTGGATGCTTTTATATAGATCTTAGTGATCCCCTAATACTGTATCTGAAATCTCTTTTATATAGATCTTAGTGATCCCCTAATACTGTACGGGGGGGCAAGGTGGAGGGTGGGTATGTGGCCTTGACCAACTGCCACTTTGTTCGTTTGAAAGCCATGATGTCTCTCTTTCTAATGGGCAGGCCAAATTCTCTGGGCGGGCAAAGCAGAGAAAGGGGAGGTAACCTTGCTCCTTATGACCTCATAAGGAGAAGATTCCAGGTCAGCCCATCTGAGCTTTCATTTTCTCAAAGGCAGAGCAGGATACCCAGGGCTCGGTTTACACCTATCACCATTTCTAGCCACTGGGGGAGCATAGGCAGGCTGGGGGAACACATATGAATGTTAAAAAACCTCAAAGTGAAATTTTCATGCCATGGGACCTTTTTTAAAGTGTTTTGACAAATTTGGCTAAGAAAAAGTGCTAATTGGTAGAGACACATGTTAGGATTGGTTAACCTTTTGCAATTGCACACCTATGTTATGTAGTTATAATGTAGTGATATGTACTGACTGAGGTGTGTGCGTGTGCGTGCGTGTCTACCAGCTTCTTGGTCATACTGTTCACAGAATTCACATGATGCCAAAATGAATACTGCTTCTGTATCAGCCTCTGTTAGTCAAACCAGATAAGGGATCACAGTACCGCTGTATGCCTCATGTGCTGTTAGTGAATGAATCCAGCGGGTGCTGTTGCGTAGGGCCTCATCTCATACTAACAGGCTGTGATGATTGACGCCTGGCCGTCAATCACCTGGTTGGGTAGTCGGATTGAGTGTATGAAGTAAGCTGTTACCTCTACTTAACTGTTGTTTGTCCTTGTCCTTGTGTGCAGGATGAGGATGCTGTGGAAGATGTCTGCAAACAGATCATCAAGCAGTGGACAGAGTGGCACAACAGATCCGCAGCCAAAAGTGATGATGATGGTATTTATGTGACTTTGATTCACCTACTTTCCCTTTTTACCTTGTCAGAATGAGTAAAAGTTCAGGGAACACATTATCAACGTTGGCAGCACCGTGACAAATCTACATAGAGTACTGTGTAGTTATAATGCAACCATAAATCAACGGAAATGAGGACATAATCTTGCATAAATCTTGCAACAATGTAATCCAACTTTCCATAAAGAGGTATATAGTCATATAAGAATTCATATAGGCATTTCAAAAGTCCAAAATATAGCTAGCAGGCTCACCATCTCATTTACATCTTGACTAAACAGAGCAAAGACAGATTACTGATGAGCCCTTTGAGTTTGAAATCATTTGCTTTGACTTTGGAACAGAGTAAACAAAGACAATTTTATCTCATGGAGAGATTAACATTTCATGGAGAAAAAAAAGAAAAAAAAACGTAACAAAAACTGATACTGCAGAACGTTCTTATTGTGGCCTGGTTAAGTGTTTACGCCAATATTTCCACTAAGTTTGTTTTGTCAGTGTCATTACTGGCAAGCTATAGTTTACTGTGTACATAACCATAGGGATGTGTACACTGTCTGGAGCCTCAGGCTCACATGGGCAACCACGTGGCTCCTTTGGTTTACGTACCTTCATATTGACAGTGAAAAGCAGGTACTTTAATTGCAAGTAATTGTACTAAATGTTAGTTTGGTTTATTGACTTTATTTATTCACAGTTTGGCTGTGTTCTGTCATTTCTTTCCTGCAGCTGAGGTCCAGGCCATCGCCAGTATGATAGAAAAACAAGCTCAGATTGTGGTGAAACACAAAGTAGTGTCTGAGGCGTCAAAGGAAAGGAAAGAAGCCCTCCTCGCTCAATACGCTAACGTTACAGACGACGAGGAATATCCTTTTCTTTTCTTTTTTGCTAGTTGTAAAGTTTACTTCATTAACCAATGTTTCCGTGAGCATGCAGACAGACTGTCCATGTTTTATGTTGTCTCATCCAGTGAATGTTTCCTTCAGACACACTCTGTCATAAATCCTTAAGGGTGCCCTGCCATACAAAACCGTTCTTACTTGCATTTTTTGAAATATGTTAGGTCCATATGTGTTTGTGTTATGTTGTGAATGTGAAAATTAACTGCTACCTCCTTTGTCAGCTCTAGCCACTGATAATAAGCAGAGAAATCATGCCAATTACCAAAGCTGGTCAATCTGACATTATATTGCCTGAGCTCATTCATTCATTCATTAGCTCGCCCAGTTGGGCTGGGTAAAGGATTCTGACAGCCAGGCTCTCATTGGCTAGCTGTTAGCCAATCAGATTCAAACAACTTAGCTTGTTGAATATTAATTAGAACTGGCAGAAATCAAGCTGAGTCTTCCTGTAGGCTTTCTATACCACACTAGAATGGCTTGAAACAAGATAACCAAGGCATTTTTTCCACAAACAATGTTACAGAGTCCATGGTAGAACTTCAGACATTACCACAAAGTAATGAAATATGTGTGGCAGGGCACCTTTAAAGTGCTCATATTATGCTCATTTTCAGGTTCATAATTGTATTTAGAGGTTATATCAGAATAGGTTTACCTGGTTTAATTTAAAAATATATATATATATTTTTTTTTTGTTGTTGTACTGCACATTGCTGCAGCTCCTCTTTTCACCCTGTGTGTTGATCTCTCTGTTTTACCTACCAAGTGAGGCATCGCACTTCTGTTCCATCTTTGTTGGGAGTCACACATGCGCAGTAGCTAGATAAGGACTACTAGCCAGTCAGTAGCAGAGTATGAGGACGTGCCCCGCTAGCAGCTAGGCGAGCATTATAACGTGTGTTACAAAGTGACGCACATTCGTCACGAAGTAAAGGCTGGACTACAATAGAGCAGTTTGGAGCAGTTTGTGAACAGTGTTTTCTGTTGGAGATGGTAAGTCCCTTTGGGGTGGACTTTGGGCTTGTTCACTTTGTAAACCTATAACGTGCACAAAAAAAGATGCATAACACAATAAAGGAAAGGGGAAAAGCATAATATGAGCACTTTAAGATGTCCGTTCTTTCCTTGACAAAATCACTGAAGCTGAAGAAGAGGAGCAAACAAGTGGAAACTGCTTTACTGGAAATGATAAATGTATCCTTTTTAAAGCTGTTTCTGACCAGAAGCAGTTTGAAATCTCACGCAATTCAGTGTTACTAATTCCAATAGCAATGGATAATGCAATAGTTGCATAACCCTGAGTAGACAATACATTGTTCCAACCATTTACACCTCCATAGTGGTATTCTGTAGTAATGATACACTAGCAGAGTACTTTGCTTTCATCCAGCTGTCCTTTACTGAAAGTGTCAGCCCTGTTTAAGAACACCAACGTGGAAGAGGTGCTGAGCAGACAAAAGCAAAAGCGGGACCAGGCTCGTGAAGACTCTCAGAAGAAGAAGGAGGGGGACAAGATGCAGCGGGAGAAGGACAAGCTAGCCAAACAAGACCGAAAAGAGAAGGAGAAGAAGCGTACACAGAAAGGTGAACGCAAAAGATAAAACCAAGAGAAAAGACACTTTGTATGTGGAAAGGTTTTGTTGTGAGACAGAGATGAAAAACGGTCATTGCCTCTTTTTAGCTGAACCTTATTGGCCAATTCAGTATGTGAACATGTCTTCATCAGACGCTCCGTGTTCATTACTTTCTTTTCATATGTGTAAAAAACAATGTATTTTAATACATTGGTTTTTTTATTGCGCAAATCTTTGTGATTGACAGCAATCGTACGTCGATGCAAAAATAATTAGCTGATTTGAGTCTCTGCCGATATGTTGTGACGAGTGTGAAAGCATAAGCTTTGACACAGTTACCCCTCAAATGATCAAAGTATCCACTTAAAACACAAATTGCATTGATTATGGTAAAAGCAGAGGAATGCATGTAAAGCAACTCAGTCCAGAGTTTCTGCTATTATCCTCTGTGCCAATATGCCTTTCATTTCTTTACATCTTTTAAGTAAGGCAAGTGTCAAACTGTTGTGTGTTCATTTTTGATGCTTAAGGTTTAAGGTCTATGCATTTTGTCTGAAAATAAACCCAAGAGCGGTTGCAAATTATACCTCAAATATATCATGTACCATCATTTGAATGTTTATAATGAGGTTCATCATTTTTTGAAATGAATTAAAAAAAAAAAAAAAAAACATTCCAGCAATTTGGATTGCTTTATTTTAAAATTTTCCTTTTTACAGAACAAGTAACAAGAAAAAACACAACCTTAACATTAAAATGGCAGGGAATGGAACAACTCGTTCACAAAGCATAGTCAGTGAATACGTCTACGGACTGATGCTGCGAGGGAGTTGTTTCTTGATGTAGCTTTGTAATGGATACAAGCTTGGTCCCTAGCTGACAAACTGTCACACTGATAAGAATATTATTTGATAATAATGTCTGAAATAAATCAGATGGAAAGTGTGATTATTACATTTAAATTTAAAACGCTGAAAGTTTCAGTAGTTTTTTTTTTCAGTTAAAACTTTTGACCAAATTAAACAGTTTTCTGATTTAAGGTTGAGATAACAGAAGAAAAAATAAGTTTCAGAAATTAAGTGGAACTTTTCAGAAAACATTTTATAATTCAGCATGTTCATATTAAAGCAAGTCTTCAAAGACTTAACTGTATCCAGAGAATTCTTTTTTTTTTAACTTAGCTATATTACATTTCACTGATACAAATATTTGTTGTTTCTAATGGAAAATGTGATTAATACATTTAAAACAGTGAACTTTGTTTCCTCTGAAGTTTGAGTGTCTTTAACACAGTTCAGACTTCACCAAATTGCAGATAAATAAATACAAAAACTCAGATTATAACATGTTACGGTTACATAAGAAAAACTGAAGCTACAGAAATTAATTAGAACATTTTCGAAAAGATTGTAATATTTAGCATGTTTGTTTTAAACTACTGCCCTAATGATTCAATTATTGCTTTGGAATACCCAGAACTGAGGTCCCATTACATTCCAATAAATAAGTAAAACAATGAAGAATTCACTGAAATCTTCTTCATAAATAGTGCCTTTAAATACAACGGTGATGGAGCAAGGTTCACTAATTAAATGAAATGAAGTTAAGATGCAGCAGGATAAATGACATTTCATGCAATTCCTACACAAAAAATGTTAGCCACCTGGAACTCCTAGGTGCCACAAAGTGCAGCCATCATCAAGCTTCACATTACTCATTTCATATTCTGCAGTGATCACTGTGTTGCAGGTAAAATGTCACTATAGACTTTTGTCGTTTGTTTTTTACATAACCCTGTTGCCTATGGGAAATGTTTAATCTGGGCAGTGGTTTTCAAGACATTTAGCTCATGCATGTTGCCTGCTAATTCATAACTTAAAAGAGTATCCCTCAAATGGAGAGGAGCTCATCTCTGTGTGTGTGGCCTCCCTGTTAACATGGTGGTCCTGCCTCTTGATAGGTTTTGGTAGTGTCATCTGGAGAGCAGACCACAGGGCTGTGCGGATCTTCCTCGTGGTAGCAGCAAGGTCCTTAAGCGCAATGACCAACAACACGGTGTCTATGAAACAGAAGGAGGTTAGGACTAGTGTTCATTTAGTCACCTATTTTTAATTTAGTCTTAGTCTTGTGTCAAATGTCCTTGTTTTAGTCATATTTAGCCATTCACATATCTTTTTTTGTTAGTCAAGTTTTAGTCGACTAAAAGTCTCGTCATTTTAGTCTAGTTTTAGTCAAAATATTTGAGTCTTTTTTTAAATAAATTATTTCTGAGATTATTTCTGATAACCATTTCAGTCAAATAGTTATATAAAAATAAATTATATAATGTTATATAAATATCAAGCCTCTTCCTTATTTCACCAGTAAATTCCTGTTAAACGACAAAAAAAAACACTGCATGGGAAAAGGATATTTTCCAAAACGTTGAATGCAGCACAAAGCTAGCGAGGCGTATTTCAATGGAACGCAGCATATGTGTTGTTTTTCAAACAACGGCAGCTGCAGACTGTCGTATGTCTCGGTGTTGGAATCCTCTCCAGTGAAATACAGACAAACTTTACACCGTTTAGGTGTCAGAATTTTAACCGTGTTTACTCCAGCTGCTAGCTAACGCTAGGCTAACGTTACCTGCTGTCAAGTATAGTGTTAACTAGCGTCCCATGCAGCGATGTACGTCCGTTAATAAGCATCAGAGAGAAGCGCGGGCATTTAAGTGGCACCGAAATCCGCGTTGCTATTCGGTCCGGTAGATAACGGTCGTTAAGGCACCGGTCGGTGCCGTATTAGCACCGGGTCTCGGTACCCAACCCTAGTAACAGCTGAATATTCTATCTCATGATGAAAAAGTAGAGGCGATTGTAGACAAAAATGAAGAGAGATTTTATCTTAGTTTTTATTTTATGCAAAACATTTTAGTCTCGTCTTTTTTCGTCAACAATAATGCATGTTAATTTAGTCTTAGCGTTTTTGGACATAGGCGCAGTCTCGTCATCGTCTCGTCTTAGTCATGGAAAAAAAGGTCGTTGACGAACATATTTAGTCTCGTCTCATCTGACAAAATTAACACTAGTTAGGCCCGGCAGCATTTGAGAGAAAAGAGCTGTATAGTAACAAAGTAGAACTACTTCACTACTCTACTTAAAGGTACAATATGTAACATTTCTGATTTAAAATGTCTAAAAATGACCATACCTATGTTATATATTTTTATGAGTTGTGTTCTTACACTATCCTAAATGTTTCCACCAAATGTCAAACCCAGAGAAATCAGTTATTTTATTTTCAGACACGGCACGTTTCCTTTAGTCGCCCGTCAGTGGCGTCATATAACCTTTCACCCTCCAGTTACTCTAACTTCCATCAGAACACTGGCACCAAGATGATACGTTCAGGAGTAATTGTAAATCATACAATGTCACAGAATAAAAATACTTGTAACCGTAATACTGCTTTTTGTTTTGCCATACAGCATCATTTTGTGATTAATTACATCCCACTGTTTTATCACAGTAATACAACAGAGACCTTATCTATTTTGAAAGTTCAATATTGATACCGGCTTGACGTTACTACAATGTGCTAACGTTGATGCTAAAGCTTTGTGGGTAACATTATGAGGTTACAACATCGTTCAACACGCTAATAGTTATTTTTAGTATGACTGTTTCGACCACAGCTAACAGGACTGAGCTAACCCACGAATAACTTCACTAGTAACGTTAACGTTAGCTGTATAGATAGACGATTAATCTAATGCTAATTTAACCAAAGTAGCACACCCCGGTCTGTCTGCCTCACTCCCCCGGCGCAGAGAGACTCAGTCGGGATGACAGCTGACAACAGCCCCGGGACATAAAGCTAGCTAGTTACCGTTAGCCCCCAGTCAGCTATCAGCCAACTACTTCCATTACAGCAACCCCCGGCCAGAACTTATCTCCAGTGCCTGGTGCTTACGACGCTAACGGCAGTTTAATTAAACGTCGGGAAACAAGACCATATCAGACCCAGCACCGAGTCACAACAGCGGCCATCCATAGCGGTAGCTAGCTACATCTCCGTAGCGCCACCGGTGTATGTGCCGAAAATCTCCTCCCTGCCGAATTTCTCCCCCCTTCAAGTTTAGCTGTCTTTACGGTTAGCTAAATTAACCCGACAAAAGGTGGGTTAAGCAACAAAACTAAAAGTTAAGATTACTGAAGAGTGAAGGGGAGATAATTCCGGGGAGATGTTATGCTGCTGCACAACAGGCACCGAACGTCCTGGCTCGCTATCGCGGAGATTCCCCCGGCAATCCCCACCCACACCCGTCTCTCAGCCTCGTTGAGTAGCTTGCTAGCGTTACAACAAACCCCGTCCGCCCCGGTGTTGAAACCATCCAAAAGGGGACATTGATATGTGAAATATTTTGTGTTTTAGCTGCTTTTTTTCTCCTACTTCCACTTTTACTTGAGTACATATTTTCGATGAGTTTAATACTTTTACTCCGATACATTTTTTATGTGCTGCATCGTTACTCGTTACTGTTGTGAATTCCTCACGCTACGAAGACTGTGTAGGTCACAGTGTGTGTGTACGTTAGTTACGTAATAATTTACGTAATAATAATAGTTTGTACTCTTCCTATTTAGCTATTGTTGCAGCAGATGAAGCTATTCCTGAGTTGTTTCAGTCTGCAGTGAGTCCTGAATGTTAACCGTTTGACCCTGTGATGTGAAGCTGCTAGTTTATCTGTATGTTGCTAGCTTGCTAACTTTCCTGTACATCACACATATTACCAACTAGTGTGTGATACATTTTTTGGCGCTTTAATCGTTACTGTGCTGGAGAGGATGTTCATTTTACTTGCACAGTGTGATAATTGTACATTTTATTTCAGTATTTGTTAATACTTGTTATTTTAATATAATATATTTAATGTTTGTTAATTCCTTTGGCTACAGCCTTGGCTAAACATTTGAAATAATATACAATATGATATTCAAACTTTTGACTGCTTTATTTAATAACTAAATAACACAGTACTTTTACTTTTACTTTCAGTACTTGAGTAGTACATTTCAAAATAAACTACTTCCAATACTTAAGTACAAAAAATGTTGAATACTTTAGTAGTTCTACTTAAGTGTGGTGCTTAAAGAGCACTTCTACTTCTACTCAAGTCACTTTTTTGATAGAGCAGTTGTACTTTTACTCAAGTATGGGTCTCTAGTACTTTATACACCTCTGGAAAGGAACATATGCCTACCATTGCCAATGAGTTACCTTTGTCCTCTGTGAAATGGGCTCTCTGCCTCTGTTGTTTGGACATGCTGGCAATTTCCTCCTTGCGTCTTGCCTGGGCGATGCAAATAGCCATATGATGCCTGTTCAGTGCCGTGTGGATGCTCATATGGAGGGGAGTGTTGCACAGACACTCCATTCTATCCAGAAGGCTTGCTACCTGCAACACACCAACGCAATCAACCCTTATATTCCCCCCTCAGTCTTAGAAATTCATTTCTTAATGTGGTATTCTACAAACACGGACAAAGTGCTTACAGAATAACAAGCCATCACATAAACATAACTTCACAGAAATAGAAAATATATCAACAAGACATTACAAAAGTTTACATTAACTGTTTGCCTTAATGAGGTCTTAGTTGAACTGTGTGTGTAAGTATGGTTTTTATTCAGGGTCCAAACTGATTTTCTTTTTTTTAACAAACCTCCAGGAGACTGCATTAAAGGGAAGTAGCTTTCTCTTGATAACACTCATAGGTGTGCAAAAATAAAATTGCAAATATCACCTTCAGAACATAACAGGGCTGCTGTGACACAATCCACCTGTAGATGGCAGTATGCAAGCAATTGATTCAGGGGTCTCACCCTCGCTTGTTCTCTCATCTGATTAACAATGAGGTGGTCCACTCTTGTGGGATTTGGTGGAGTTTTGGGTAGGTTAATGTTGGCCACTGCTGCAGTTCTTTTACCAAGAAATGTCTTGGTAATGATGACCTCTGTCTAAAATTAAAAAAAACAACAAGTGAGAACAACAAGGCATCCCATAGCTAACAAAAAATAAAATGTATTTATGTACTGTATATTCATAATTCGCAGAGCTCATCTAAACATAAATGGAGTGATAAAATGTTTGTATTTATGACACAAAATCAGACTTCGAAAGCATACCCTTTTTCTCTCCCGCTCCAAACACCTCCACTGCTCATAACACTCGTCCAGGTAGAAGTAGAGCTGGATCACAGGTCCTCCTTGATTCATCACCATTGAAGTTGTCATGGCTGAAGCCATGCCATGATAAGTGCTCTCTCCTCTGCAGGTCATCGTGTCACTAACATAGGGGTTGAAAGCTGCAGACTCATTGGCTGACATCCTATCACCCACATCCATGCCAGGAACACCGCTTCCATAGGCCAGTGTGGATCTAGAGCTGAAGTTAGTGGAGTTGATGGGCACGCTGGAGTACCTTCTGGGGTCATTCACAGGATACATGAAAGGAGTGAGGTGCTGTGTATTCCCTACACTGACCATGCTGTTTTCTCCATCAAATCTCTGAGACTGCATGCTCCCCACGTGGTCAATGTACGAGTTTTGTTTCTTATCTCCTCCTCTCATGTTAGAGTTGGTTAGGGGTCTTGTGGAGAAGACTTCTCCTAGAAAGCCAGACATATGCATCCTCTTCTTTTCCCTCTGCATCTGTGGCTTGAGCTTGCTCTGTATCAGGCCCTGCTGGATGTGATGCTTTGAATACTGGTTCATGCCTACGTTAATAGGGAGTGAAGTGTTCTCTCTGTGCATGATCAGGTTGCTTTGGTATTGGTTTGGACGGTTTAAAGATGCAGAGAATGGCTTGGGTGGCTGGAAGTATTCTGTGTTTTGTGGGCTGAAACCAGGTAGATCTTGAAAGGCATCGCGCTTAAATGTTTGTTTCCTCACTCCACCATTTCTTTCCATCTGCACTGTCCCAAATTCTCCCACCAGCTGCTTTTGGGTCTGAATTGCAGGAGTACTCTGTGTTGACATTGCAGGACTGGTGATTTTCCATTGTTCGGCCATGCTGTCTTCATGGTGCGTGCCCACTGTTGGCCTGTGATTGTTTGGGAAGTCTCCATGACATAAGCTATCATGCTCACCAGCCATGAACGACTGAAAACTGCTGACCAGTTGATTAATGTCTTGTGGCCCATACTGCTCATTACTGGTGGGCTTTGCGCTGCTCTGGATGTACTGGTCTTCATAATAAGGATGAAAGCATGGGCTGTTCATTTCGCTTTGAGGTCTAAAACCATTAATGGGGTCAGGGAAATTATTCATAGGCTGATTATTTACTCTCTCAGCTGGCATTTTGTCATATTTGCTTTGTTGTACCTGTGACAAGTAGGTGTGTCCTGTGTTGGGTATTGGTAGACCTGGTGGCAGTTTCTGAGGACGGAGGGTGTTGCTGTCCCTGTCTCCATTAGGCAAATTAAAAACCCATTGTTGATTTGTAGAAAGGCCATTGGACTGTTGATAAAATGCTTCAACATCTTTGTCTACTGACATATGTCCCTGTGCTTTACTTAAAGTCTCACGGGATACGTAGTTTGGAGGAAAGGTGGGGTTATGTTGTGTTTTAGCCTCTGATTGAAAATACTGTAGCAGTTCTTCTCTCAAAGTCTTTGGAGACCAGACAGGATTACATGTGGGTAGGCTGCTGAAAGAAGAATCAAGGACTTTCTTTAATGTTAGTGTTTAGAAAACTACTACAACATATATGAAATATATTCTTTTTTTATTAAATGTAGATTCAACTACAGATATTTATTTTTGGCTGTTCATTAGCCATAAATCACACAATACATACTGTTATATATATACCCGACTCTACAATGTGAAAACCTTAAAGGTCCAATGTGTAGGAACTTCTCCCATCTAGCATTGAGATCATATGTTGCAATCAACTCTCTCGCACCACGGAGTTCACAGTACGTATTACAGCTACGGTAGCCTTCAAGCTTCAAAAACGCGGTCTCTTGCTCTTTTCAATATCCTTTTCTTTTTCTGGGCGAAAAAGAAGACTTCTGTTCCTGAAATGTGGATTGTAAATACGTGTGGTCCTCCCACTTTTCCTTCTTCAAACTTGCCGGGGCCGGGAAGCTACAATACCCATTAGGAGCACCTGTGAGTTTATCATGTGACAGCGAAAACACGAAAGGCGGAGTATGTCCTGTATGTCCCTTACCAGCTAATGTATTTCAAGATGGCGCATGAATATGGAGCGTCTACCCCAGTTTATGCGAATGCAAATGTAAAATTTCAAGCAAAAAGGAATACTTGGAATTGATCGTGGTGGTAAATATTCATGAAAAAGGACAAGTTTGTGAACGGGCAACACAGATTTTGATAATGAACAACTAAACACGTTACACACTGGACCTTTAAACCCTCGACATACCCTTCACTGTAGTAGCTGTCCTGTGAATCTGCTTCATCCAAAATGTTGGACACTAGACCCTGTAGATCAGTCTCTCCGTCACAGCTAGTATTATCAGTGGGTTTTCTGCAAGGAAAAGAAAACATGTCTCTAGAATTGCACTCTTTACTTTTTTTCTTGGAGAGCATTCATTTTAGAGTATGGCTGACAACTTTCTTTATTTTTCTTCCACAATAAGACTTGCACCCAGTACATTTAACTAAAGATGTCACGAGAACCAATAGTTTACACCCAAGTCGATGCCAAAATTCTGAAAACGTAACAGTACTTGTTTTTCTAGGTACCGCAGGTATCGAAGATGCAATTCTTCCGGACCTGACGTGGGAAGCATATACGACTACAAGTGTTCTAGTCGGCCGCTAAATGCCAAAGAATAAGAATGCCTACTGACACGGAAGAACAGTGAACAGCGAATCACCTTAGGCAGTAAGCTTCTGGCTGAAACTTCCGAACTGCAAGTAGTCTGTTTCTCTCTGCCATTGTTTTTCACATACAGACTAATGTTAGCTATGAAAGCTGACATTATATATATATATATATATATATATATATATATATATATATATATATATATATATATATATAACTGCATAATTTCAGTTAAAAGTTAACTTTCTTTTTTTTAAGTTTTGTATTCTTGTTATACTTATCCTGAAATACATATCATAAAGGAGTTAAGAAATGCAGAATTTTACTGGTATTGGTATTGACTACTTAATTCCTTTGATATTCTTACATTTAACTACCTCTGAATAACAGAATAAAATCCCAAACCTACTTGATTAGACAGAATAGCAGTGTGATTGCCCTAACGTAGTTGAAAATGAATACCTGCTTTTAATGCTGTTCTGGGCACAATTGATAAGGCCATAGGGATCATCATGAGCATTGTGAGACCAGGGCATGTAGGATGCTGTGTTCTGTTCCTGTAGTGAGACACTGGGGGTAGCCATGGAGGGCAATGCCACGTTGTTTCCACTGGCCTGAAAAAGAGAGAAGCGTAGGTTACTCAATCTGAAGATCGCCTGAAAAAAAACGTTACTACTGTGTTTTTTTTCCTCACACAAAGCAGATTGATGCACATTACAGAATACACAAACCAGACAATTAAAGCTGAAATGATAGTTCCTCAATCAATTAGTCAATTGGTAAATGATGAATCAGCAACTATTTCGATAATAAAGAAATTAATTAAATTGTAAGAATTTGCTGCTTTTTTGTTTAATACTATTGTAAATGTGAATATTTTGGTTGGTCAAACATAAATTTCAATATTTTCTTGTATTTTCACAGGCCACACTTAATCGATAGTTCGTTCCAGCTTCAAAGATAATAATCACACAAAAAATATCATTAAGGGTATACTTAGTGTCCCAAATTCCCCCATACAATGTCCTTAATTATGAACCTGCTAAACCACCTGTGCTGTTTAACAGGTGTTTTATTGTAATTAATGTGCGCGTGACAAGTTTGCCATTCAAAAAGTCATTTATTAAGTCATTTAGTTGCAAATGTGCAAATGAGGCCAAATGTTTTCCCGGCACTAATACACAGTTGCCATAATGTACAGTCTAGCCTAAGGAAATCATGATACTTGCCTAACCCCCACCCCTCAAAACTCGTTTTATAAACACTACAGCGCTATTCCGGCCGCACCCCGACCCTGTCACGAACGGCTCTGCTACTCCAGACCAACCGCACTTGGTACAAGCACATGGGTATCGCTACATCTGGGGGGGATTCTGGTTTAGAGGCGTTCAGTCGTAATCCCGCAGATGGTAGCTTTATGGTAGATTTGGGACACTCAATTTTTGGAAAAATAATAAACTAACCTGTCTCAAATAAGACCCTCATCATTTGGGACACTCAGTTTTTCGAAAATAATTTGGGACACTAAACTGCACCCACCATTAAGTAAATTTTTGCTATGAACTGAGATTAAAAAAAATAAATAGGTCGAACAAAGAGTTAAATTTAGCTTCACATTAGATGATACAATAGTTTTCCACCATTCATTGCACGATTAACTCCTAATACAGGTGTGTGGATACTGCTGCAAATATGCCATATTTAAAAAATACCATAGCCATGACCCTAAAAGCATAACGTTACTTACCTGACGCTGGTATGTAGGAAAGAGTGAGTTTGCAAATGTCCTCTGATGCCCGTCAAAGGCCATTCTGAACTCCCTTGAACTTGAACTGATTCTTTAGCTACTCCATTCACGTTACTGCTCTGGCAAAACACAAGGTCCTCGTTGTTAATATTTGATATAACTATATGTAGTAGGTTTGTGATAACATAGAAATTATTATCTTAACGTTACTGCTATTTCAGAAAAAGGAAATAACTTCGCCGCTAATGTTAACGTTTGTGGATTCAAGTGGAGTCACGTAGCTAATTTAAGCTAGCAAGCTGCTATGCTGCCTTGGCTAATTTGGACTAAACTTTCACCCATACTCAAACTGCTTCCCTGCCAGTCAAATGTGGTTAACTTTGCCTACACAAACCAAGACATCCGAGTAAAATACGGGATAAGCCTACCTGCGAAAGTAACGTTAACGTCAACTTTTGGAGTTAAACAATTTTCTTCACTGTCCGTACATTATCCCCAACTGCTCTCGTGACCCCCTCTGCTCGCCCCCACATAAGTTCGATGTTGCCCTCGCGACATGAGTTTACATTGGCTATTTTTCGTCCAATGACATCAAGCAGGAGATCCAAGCGCATAGCAACATAGCAACCGCTAATATAATCCATGGTAGCAACCTATGATATTCCATATGGTATCACACCCTCCCCCACCTCAGGCCATTGTGTAGTAGTAGGCTTACCTTATTTTTACTTTTTGAGTGGTATGGGATTTTGGACACAATGGCCTAAATCGACACAGGTGGTCCTGCTATTACGCCCACCTGGAAGTTATCCATATGGTATGCATATCAGAATCAGAATCAGAATCAGAAATACTTTAATAATCCCAGGGGGACATTATTTTTGTTACCACTCCAGGTATACAAACAACAAATAAAAACAACATATATTATCAAGACTTTATATATATATATATATATATATATATATATATATAGATATATTTGAAGACATAATTGTGTACACTATCATTTTTTTTATTTTTTGTTGGTTTATATTATTATACTTTTCTTTCCCAAAATGCATTTTGCATGACATAATTTTTTTTTTTTTACTTCATTGACTTTCCATTGCATCGTAATGGTTGCATTATTTGCATTATTTGTATACTTTTATTCCAATTCATTTATGTTTAGCTTTTTTCACTTACGTTTAATTGAAGATTCAGGTCAAATAAAATGCATTTCACTTCAACTTAAAAAAAACTTTAAAAAATACATTTTACGAAAATTAGTACACAATTACTACATAGGCCTACATGAAGATACAAGTGATTAACAATTAATAATCCAAAACCAGTTTGATTGCTATGCCCTTGAGTCCACAATAATAATACAAAAAAACATTTAGCAAAATAGAAGAAGAAACAATTGATATTTTATTAAAACAACCCAAGTTGATATTCCCTGGATTCCACAACAAAACATGGGAAAGTCTACCCCCTCTCTTCCTCCTCCCATGAACATTAGACTACTCCAAGGGGAATTTGAAAGTCTGCTTGGGCCACGCAATCCAGCTGTGGAGCTGGAAAGTTTGACAATATTATCTAAAAAAAAGACGACCAGTGCAAAAGCGACATTACCTTCAAAATAAAAACATACACTTTGTAAAATGTACACACTTGTCATATACAAGGTAATAAGAACATTACCTTTTCTTAGAATTAGATAACATCATTGCCCTTAACTAAAAAAGAATATGATGCTGTATTTAATTGTTCATGTAATGTATAATATCAATATGTACTGGATTGATGAATGCAATTGATATAAATACATTATTAATGTTTTATTATTTTTATTATATTTACTTACTACTCTTATTGTAGTAGTCTAGTTATAGTAGTAGTAGTAGTAGTAGTAGTAGTAGTAGTAGTAGTAGTAGAAGTGGCTAGTAGTAGGCATTACAATTAACTTTCAGGTTCACATAGGTTTTTAGCTTAGTAGCCATCAAACAAAATTATAACAATATAAATAAATATTTGTTGTTTTATTATATTAAATATGTGTGCAATGCAGGTCACTTAATGGCATACAATTCTACATGGCATATTCGTCATTTTCACGTTTATTTTGATAGCTCTTACCGGAAGCTATGTTTGTTATTATGGCTGCCTTGATGGTGTTGAGGGAACAGGAGTTGTGGAAAAGAAAAAAGTCAGCCAACAGCGTTCAAAGCGGAGACCAATGCAGTCAGAGAGCAGCGTTCAGGTTTTCACCAGCTTTTCCCCCCTTTGTAAGTTATTCACTTTCAATAGTTGCTTGCAGAACTGATATGGGACATACTAAAAAAGTTTACAGTAATTAATCGGGCTGAAATTGCTGTCTTAAACTTTGGAAGATGATTTTTTGGAAGACTGTTGCACTCCTGCTGCCTCTGCTGATATCAGCCCAGCATCAAGGGGACAACGGAATAGTCGTCCCGGAGCATGGATTTTGCCAGCCGATTTCAATACCTCTGTGCACGGACATAGCCTACAACCAAACCATCATGCCCAATTTAGTGGGCCATTACAACCAGGAGGACGCAGGGCTCGAGGTGCACCAGTTTTACCCTCTTGTAAAGGTACAGTGCTCGCCGGAGTTGAAATTTTTCCTGTGCTCCATGTATGCGCCTGTGTGCACAGTTTTGGAGAAGGCCATTCCTCCCTGCAGGTCAATCTGCGAGAGAGCCAAGCAGGGCTGCGAAGCTCTCATGAACAAGTTTGGCTTTCAGTGGCCGGACCGACTGCGCTGCGAGAACTTCCCTGTGCTGGGAGACGGACAGATCTGTGTGGGCCAAAATGATTCCTCTCCCGCGACCGTCACACCCATCACGCCTGTCCGGGGGGCCCAGGACTTCACCACGGCACCCTCACATAGGCCTTTCCGCTGCCCTTCTGTTCTCAAAGTACCAACATATTTGAATTATAAGTTTTTAGAGGAGAAGGACTGTGCAGCTCCCTGTGAGCCCTCAAGGAGCGGTGGGAACATGTTTTTCAGTGACAAAGAGATTCATTTCTCCCGCATATGGATTCTGGTCTGGTCTGTGCTTTGTTGTGCATCTACATTATTCACAGTAACCACCTATTTAGTTGACATGCAGCGCTTCAGATACCCTGAGCGACCTATCATCTTCCTGTCTGGCTGCTACACTATGGTGTCCATAGCCTACATAGCTGGCTACTTCCTGGGAGACAAAGTGGTGTGCAATGACGGCTTCAGCCCAGAAGGCTATAAAACTCTGGTCCAAGGCACCAAAAAGGAAGGTTGCACCATCCTCTTCATGATGCTCTATTTCTTCAGCATGGCCAGCTCCATCTGGTGGGTTATCCTGTCTCTCACCTGGTTCCTGGCAGCAGGTATGAAGTGGGGCCACGAGGCCATTGAGGCCAACTCTCAGTATTTTCACCTGGCAGCCTGGGCAGTGCCAGCCGCCAAGACCATCAGCATCCTGGCCATCGGGCAGATCGAGGGGGATGTGCTCAGCGGTGTCTGCTTCGTCAGTCTCAGCAGCCTGGCCCCTCTACGAGGCTTTGTGTTGGCCCCTCTCTTCATTTATCTCTTCATCGGTACCTCTTTCTTGCTGGCCGGCTTTGTGTCACTGTTCCGAATCCGCACCATCATGAAACACGATGGCACCAAGACAGAGAAGCTGGAGCGACTGATGGTGCGGATTGGGGTATTCAGCGTGCTCTACACCGTCCCTGCTACCATTGTTATTGCCTGCGTCTTCTACGAGCAGGCCTTCCGCCCCCACTGGGAGCGCAGCTGGGTCAGCCATAACTGCAGAAGCCTGGCCATCCCCTGCCCTGTGCAGACCGGGCCCCGCATGACTCCAGACTTTACTGTCTACATGATCAAGTACCTGATGACACTGATAGTGGGTATCACCTCTGGTTTCTGGATCTGGTCTGGAAAGACTCTACACTCCTGGCATAAGTTTTACACAAGGCTGACAAATGGCAAACATGGAGAGACCACTGTTTAGAATAAAGGGGCATCCAAATGTTGCTGGGACTAATTTGTGTATTGTTACCTGTTGCTCATGTGATAGGTAAGTAGCACAGTGAGTAGCCATAGGGTCTTACAGCATTTTGTATTCACCTCAGCTTTATAGCCACACATGCATGCCAAACTGAGGGTCAGGGTTTGACAAAAGGGCAAGCTGGATAAACAAGGACTGAGTCTGACTGTCTGAACAAATAACAAGCATGGCTATGGATGCCATGTGCTGAAATGCTCTCCCTCCCCCTCTCTTAAAGCCACCATAAGCTCAAGGCGAGTGATGATCCAGCAGCCAAGAGCATAGAGAACAGGGGAAAGAATGCTGTGGAAGAGTGGCAGTTTATTCTCTCTGTTAACATTTCAAATGTAATTAAATGAAATTGTAAATAGTATTTGTAAAAACCCGAAATTATATATTTGTATTTATAGAAAGTAAATACTTTTCCTTATCTGCCAGTGTACCTGCTTTACTTTTGCACCGTAAGAACGCCACATGCCTGAAATCTAGACATGCTCCTTTTATATTATTATTATTAATTTCTGGTTATGAATAACATTGTTTTTTTTATGCATTAAAAGAACATTTCAGTCAGTTGGATGATATCAAAGAAGCTTTTTCAGTTTACCCCACTGTACTGTCACTCATCTTTGCTGAGACTCTGCAAAATCTGCACATATAATCAAAATTATGATCAAATTACTTCAAACTACATGCTTGATTTTAGTTCAAAAGGGAGAACTGAATTGTTTTTCTTTACTTTTTTCCTTGCTAATGTTCAGTGTTCTTCAATAATTAAATAATCTTGTGATAACAAGTTACTTTCTTTGATCAAAGAACAGCCATGTTGTTTTCTCAAGTGGGTGAGGATTGTGTCACACCTGAACATCTGTTGCCTCAGAGTGGCAGGCAACACTAAAAGAGATTTTTGGAATTCTTTATGGAAGTGAGCTTCTTACACAAGACTGTGGCCCTCTGGGAAATACAAGGATCGAGTTCATACTGAGACAACGGAACGCACCTCTCCCGTTATAATTACTCAAATTCTCAAAATATTCTGAAATATTTCACATCTATGTGTTTTGTGTCTGAGAAACTGGTGGCAACCTGTATGAATGCTTCCTCACACATGCACACCAACATCGCCTTCAAGTGTTAAACAAAACAAGAAACCTTTTTTTAGCCTGTTGTAAGAGAGGGCTCGGTTAAATCAACAAGTCATCTGGCAAGAAAAGTCTGTGCTGTTGCATAGGTGTGACAGTGTGACCCTGCCTGTCTGTTTGGGGAAGGGAAAACAAGGGTGTTCAGGTTTGATGTAGTGTTACTTCTCTGGAGCTACTGTTGCTCTGTGCCAAGTTGGAATCCCCCAAGCCATGCATGGCTGGAACTGAACCTTCACTGCTGTGATGTCATGAAGTAGATGGGTGTGTTGGAGAAAGTTGATCCTCTTGCCTCAGAGCAAACGCTTTGGGCTAGAAGCAGGCGTTCGAACAATTGCACGCACATACAGTACAGTATTGTGTCCATTTGTATTGTTACTGAAATGGTAAGACACATAATCACTATATTAGGCTGTGGCTCTCTAGGTTACAGTATAGTCACTGACACAAGCGTATAGCGGAGCCTTTATGGACCTCTTATATCTCATGACCTGTTGGACGGTAATGTTTGTCTTTCTTGTATCCGTATCTAGGGGTTGAATAAAGAAATGTTGTAATAACAGACAGGTAAGAAGAGTGATTAAAGGTAGAAACAGATACTCCGAGGGGGGGGGGAAACCATAAATCTACTCTCTTACACCCCCTCTGCCTCCACCCTCATTCCCTCTCTCTGCTCAGATGAATGGGGGGAATGCGAGTGAGTCAGTGGAGCGGTGCTGGGCCTTTGCCTAGTGACAGACAGTCTCCTGTGTGCTGCTCACTTCAAAGCGCCGCTGAAACCTGACTAGCTCCTTGTAAACAGTGCCGCCTGGCCCAAAGGCCCACTTCCTGCGCTTAACTCAACTTAATGGCTTGTTTGTTTGGCTTTGCACCGAAGCAAAGAAACGAATGAAGAGCGAGAGAATGAAGAGAAGCGGCATGGGGTGGGGTGCTGGTGGTAAAGAGATTGTTTTAGGGTTTAGGGGATGAGGGGGTTTGGAGAGCATGATGGAACATTTGGTAGTATTTGGTTGCTTTTGTCTTTCTCCAGGGAAAATCAGCAAAGAGAGGGAGAAAAGAAGAAAACAAATGAGGAGACGTGACTGTGATTTTGTGGATCTTTCAACTGAAACTTTGAATCTCAGACCGTTAAACTAAATGGAATCAGATGCTCTGCATTTAAGTTATGCCAGGAAAAAAAGCATTTCACAAAGTAATTTTCTCTCAGTAAATCTTAATGAGTTGTGTGTGTTTTTTTATATATAAACATTACCTGGTGGGCTTCTCAATACATGCAGAGAACTGTAAGACATCTAGGTTTATAATTAAAACATCTACTTTATCTAACTATTCACATGAAGAGGTGGTAGCTGTCTAAAGTAGATCCTTGTCTCTTTCATGTCATTGCCCAGTTTTTCAGTGTCAGCCGTCTCCCATGTTGTTGATCTCATATCTTAAATCTTGCATGCAGACGTTTCCTGCTTGCTTAAAGGCAAGAAGGGACAAGCCGAGGATTGGGGGTAAGACAGGAAGAACGCTCCTGGAGTTGATGTGATGTTGCTCTTATCGGGATAAGACCTTGGCATGTTAGAAAGGGATCGTGTTGTTAGTCGCAAGCGCCAGTGTTCTCCCAGTTGCTGTGGAGCCTTTCTTTTAATGTATAAAACATATCATGCCTATGAATGGGGTTTGCAAACACACAAAGGAAATCAGGATTGAGGAAAAGAGAAAAAAAAAAGAAAGAAAAAAAAAACTATCAAGACATGTAGTAAGTCTGTTTCTAATCAAATCTTGGCTCAAACTCAAGAACTCATGCTCTGATGGCTAACACAGGATTAGTTGCAGTCATACATTATCCTAACCATAGGCGAGCAGCTGAGATTTTCCAGAGCACATACTATATCTATCTGTCTCGCTCTCCCTTGAAATCTCAACAGGAAGTGTAATATGTTCTTTCTCCTCCTATCATTGCTTTCAAAGGCGGCCACTGTGAGTGGGACGGAGCGTAACAAGTTGGCAGGAGACCGAAGGTTTAAATGTGCATTTCAGTTTCTGACTTTGATTCAGGGCCTCAAGCCATAAATACTGGTGCTGACAGTCACCATGAGGTGTCCTGCTTTTCTCCATTTATCTTTTGTCCACTAAAATCCCCCTTTTTTTTTTTTTGACAGCCATGTTACTCTTGTTGAATTCAGAGCCATATTTTTCACTGAAAAGTATATATCATACCACAGTTGTTTTACTGTTGAAAAACTACAAAATGAAATATATCTTAAGGAATTTATTTCTTTTAATAACACTACGATGGTTTGTCCTCCTATCTCTGTAAGGGTTTCATCATGCCTTACAATATGTCCAGCTGTTCCTAAATCACTAAACAGATATCGTACCTTTTTGCCTAAATACTCAGATCAACATGCGGGCTTCATATTGGAGCAGAGAGCAAATATAGTAGAAATTGTGGAAAGGAGTTCAGCCCATCAAGCTTTCTAACTTTGCATTCTTGGTGGTTCATTTTCATGCCTCAGGCACACCATTTGTCTGGGATTGTATTGCTCATAAGTGCACGGACCACTCAGGGGTGGCTTTGACAAGGTAACAAGGCTGGTAGGGGCTACTAACTCTGCAATGTTAGGGGAGTTTATTTGCCCTCTGTCCTGGAGGGCGAGGGTGCGCTGTATCAGGGTAGAAAATGAGGGAGTGCCTCTCCAGCTGCTGAGCAGAGAGGTGCCGACAGCTGCGTGACAGATATTTTGGGAGCCTGCAGCACGCCTGGGATAATAATGGGCTTGATTGGGAGGAGTGTGTGTGTGTGTGTGTGTGTGTGTGTGTGTGTGTGTGTGTGTGTGTGTGTGTGTGTGTGTGTGTGTGTGTGTGTGTGTGTGGAGGGGATGGGAGGGAATGGTTAATGTGCATCCAGACACCACAGTGTGTACACAACCGTGTCACTCTCGTAAACTTTCGGGGTGATGGTGCAAGTAGAAAATGACAGCACGAGTAGGGATGAAGTGTCTGGTGTTTTAAGCTACTGCTTTATGTCATTGTTTTATATTTGGTTTATTAGGTTGCAAAGTTTGAGCTGAGCAGCCATAGAAACTAGACAAGTGTTTACCTGTTAAAATATTATTATCAGAGTATATTATCATGCAAACCCCCCTGCACAATAGTTTGGTATAACAATATCTGTGGTTCTCAGACATGAAGCTACCGAGATGGATCACCTTTCACAGTATGAAAACATTGATAGCCCAAAGCATTCTGTTCGATGTGTCATGTTTCATCCATGTCTTGTAATGAATAGTATGTTGTACACTACTTTGTATGACTATTCTGTCATAATTTGACCTATATGTATAGACATTTACAATATCAGTAGATATAATGGCACCTTTATTAAATTCAATTTGAAACTCTTGGACCTGCAACCTGACCAGTCTTCTCACCTCCTGCACAGTGTACAGTGGGCCAAAGGGAGTTTTGTAGGCTAGTTATTCTTTATCCATATTTGAACGCATCAGTGGCTAAAAAGTGGGTCTAGAAAGCCACACAATTCAACAGCTGTGCAAGTAATCACTGAGCGTTTAATTGATGAGTCAATTAACCCCCTGCAGATACATTACATGGCAGTAAAATCTTTCTTATTGGCCCGTTAATGCAATGATACAGCACTCTGAACACCTGCATTTCCAGGTAAACAAGCTATGTTACACGGAACTACGAAGCTTTAATCCAGTCTGTGGCCATAGTGACTCTCCCGTGGGCCCCAGAAAGGCCTCAGGCTTTGACGATGACTTATTGAGTCGGCTCCTCTCTGGCGAGCGCCCCCCCCCTGTTTTAATGGAAGCGCTCTTAACAGCACTTCTGAGGAATTTACAGCCCTGGCCCCGTGGCTCTCTCGTCCAGGAGAGGAAGGGAAGCACACTGCAGCCTTGTCTCTACAGAGCCAGCAGTGGAAATGTACAGCTTCAGGCAAGGTGGCAGCAGAGCTCCTGTGTGAGCGTGTGTGAGCGTGTGTGTGTGTGTGTGTGTGTGTTTGTGTGTGTGCCCATCTATCTCTCTATATCTGTGTGTGTATGTGTTCACTTGGCTGTACTTCCTGAGCTTGTGTTCATGTTTGTAATCCAAGTGAATGAGTGAGTGGTTGAAGGAGGGCTCCAGTTCTGTAGGTTCTCTCTGTAATTTCACTCTCTGCACAGCGTAATCGCTTCCATGTGGGCCCTCACCAACGAGAGTGGTGGAGGGGCCTCATTGCAAAGGTGGGAGTTAAACACATCGACTCATACAGGCTCACAAATGCTCTCTCTCTCATGGAAAAGGACTGCCAAGGACTGTAACATTTTCACTAATTTTTAATAATTCTTTGGTGAGGTTATTAAAAATTATATCTGACTGGGTCTTACTTTAATCCTGTGTAATGTAATTTTTTGAAGGATTTTTAGAGTTGGATTCAAGAACAGAGAAATACTGTGCAAACCACAAATATGTAATGTCTCAGACCTTTGTGCAAACAAGATACAATCTTTATATTCCAATCTCTCCCTTAGTAAAATAGCAGGAAGGCCGGTATGTCGAATTTATGCTCATTAGTAATTTCCTTTAGGGATATTGAGGAGTATATTGGTTTTCCTTGGCATCCTGTGTTTATTTGGCTCCTACTACACTTCACATGTTAAACTGTTGGCCTGGGATGCCCCAAGGACTGCTGAGCCAGACAGTCACGGTCAATGTGTGAAACCAAAAAAGCGGAAAACAGGTCATTTTGCACAACATGGTCAGCATTTAAAGACACCTCCGCAGAGCTCATTTGCCATTTCAGCCGCAGGGACGAGAAACTATAAAAAGGTAAAAAGAAATCCTGATATGAGAGAGATGGTATTTTAGGAAGTATGTACAAGTCAGATAATGCAAAGACATGGACGGTGATCTGAACTGAGACTGAGTTCTAAACTCAACATTTGGAGTTCAAGCATTTGATTCAAAGATCTGGTTACAGTAATAAGTAATGTTAATATTGATATGGTGAACAACACCCCCTGCTGTTTCAGCTCATGTACTGCTACAATGCACTCTCATTAGCACACAAATTAAGCATACAAATAAAGCATGATTAAATTGTCCCTTAGCATTAAAATATGCAGATAGTTGGTGTCCTGTTGTGACCTTGCATAAATCAGTGTTTACATGTTGGATGAGTTTTAGTTTGACAGTTTATTTCCCAGAAGAAGGCCTTTTGCAAAAACACATCCACTTTAGTGGGAATAGTGAGTGTTGGTATGGCCACCAGGCCTCTCAGCACTACAGCCTGAGGCAATTTGTGACTTTTTGTCCTGTCAGCTTGGGAGCTGCTGTGGGAAAAGTCAGGGGTCACTGTTCAGCTTAAGTGTTACATTTTTCACAGCGCCTTGCAAGCTTCATAATATTCTCGCTGAAGAGTTGCATGTGTATGTGCATTGCGTTAAAAAGTAAGCACAAAATGTCAGTAAGTTCTCCAAGACACAACTTTGTAGTTGAGAAGGCGCGAGTCGAGTGGAAAACATAAGTGGTGCAGTGGAGAAGTAGAACTCTACTTTAATTTTTTTAACCTCTCATTAGGGTGAAGTGATTGCACCTGGGCGGGTGTGTCCTGTCAAGGCAGGACGGTGTGATTGTGCCATCCTCCCTGCCTCAGGTGTGGGCTCATGATTGGGACTTCTGCATTATTAACTAGAATCTGCAAGGTAACTATCAGTTAAATGTCATAGAGTAGAAAGTACAATATTTGCATCTCAAATGTAGTGAAGTAGAAGTAGAAAGCAGCATGAAATGGAAAGTACCTTACAGGACTCAAGTAAAATAGGTTCCTGCTACCGCTGGTAACAACATGAGGTCAGTTTAGTTTTCCCACTTAAATTGTTCTGTACACCTAAAATTCTTATTTCTGTTAACAATGATCGCTCCACTCAGTGTTTCTCTTTTATGCCAGAGAATAAAGCATCCTAGTTCCCTAGGGAAGTATACGATTTTGTTCTAACGTTCACCATGAGATGAAAGAGAGTTTATTAAACCAGGCCATGACAGGATGTAGCTGAAAAGATTGATTGTAGGTTTCTAGATATATTTGTCTGTTATGAGGCACCAACATATATCGTTACTGCTGCAGGTACGGGGAATAAATGCATAAACATATTAAATAATAGATCACCTTCAAACAAAAGCTTTGACTAAGTAAAGAGAGATTATTGGTACCATGAATTTAGTTGTTTCATAATGCAGAATTTCATAATGACAGGAACGTTGATGCATCAGTGGAAAGTATGCTAAGTTTGTAAAATGAGTTTACAAAGCGTTGCAAATCTGGGAGCATATAAGAAGCTGAAATAGAAAGCAATATACAGCTTTCACATAAATAGTTGCCCTCCAGGTGGATCCAGAGCCAAGTTTAGATCATTATTGTCAAATGGACAGTAGGATTCCTTGTTGAACCCTTTTACTGCTTTTTTAGCTAAATCGTTGACCACATTTTATTATCTGCCCTTTACTGAAGAACCCAACCTGATTGTCACATTAGCATCACATCAGCAGGTTTTGCAAAAAGCAAACAAAGAAATTTGACACCAGAGGGCACTGCAGTTCCCCTGCACACGCCTGTTCACATAAGGGCAAATATTGTTTCAGATATGTCATATTAGTAGTCTCTCTTTGCCAGGCCCTCCTCCATGCACTCAGGTTTTTGATATGTAGGCATCTAATATTGGCAATAATTGATAATATATTAGTTTATCCTATATTTGTTAATGGACTTGTTTCTGCCCCTTTTGTTCACTATTATTAGTATTAAAGGATCATAATGTTCCAAAAATCTGTAAAAGTCTGAGATGGATAAAGAAACAGCATAGCTTTATAATATCACCAGAAGATAATGATATGATGCTATTAACATGTTGTTTTCAGCATAAAATACATTGTTAATCACTTTTCTTTTGTCTTGACATCCCCTATTGCCTATTCTAACTCATTTATTACTTGATAAATTATTTTTCATTAGTTTGCTTTTCCACCATTTTTAATTCAAATATTGTCTGCTCAAGGAACGTGTATTTAACAATTTTTTTCACCAATTACAATTAATGGTCAGGTTGCCCCGTTATGTCTTACTTCCTAAATTGTATTTACAGTACAGGATGCAGTTTTACATGTGTACTGTGGCAGTATGAGATATGCATGCTTTGCATATACAGTTTTAGAGAATCTTTCTGGTCATAGTCTGATGTTGTCATGTTTTTCATTCGGTCTTTCATAGGAAAATGAATAATCAGTTTCCTTTTTAATTTAAAGGTAATTGTTAGGTTTCATGTTGCATCAGTTAGTTTCACTTTTGAAGCACAACCGAGATTTCTATCCACAGAGCAAACCCTTTCTTCAGTCTTCTGTGACTATCTCCAGTCTCCATCTATCCCCTCGTGTTTAGATTGAGGAGTCATGGTGGATCGTTCTGGAAAGACCGGGGCCTTTTTAATTTTATCACAGCAACTAAACTGTTGTTCAAGGACAGAGAGCAGACTAAACCTGCACGCATACCATCAGCTGGTAAAAGCTGCAGCATGCAGAGGGGGGAGATAGACAAATGGGTCAGTCGGCATGTCCCCTTCTGCTCTAGACTCTATTGTGTACTAATTGGCCCCGTGCCTAAATTACATTAATTATGCTCCTATGGGTCAAGACTGTGGGAGAAATGCAGCATTGTCTCTCTGTTTCTCTCTTAATGAGTAGCTCTGCAGCTTTAGAGTCTCTGCCAACTTTCTCCAAGAGTGTTTTCTTTCTCCCAGGAAGCTGTGAGTCAGACCTTATTAGATACAGTGTCTAACCTAATTTGCAGCACATAATAAAATGGTGCTTTGTTTTTGTACTGTGGAGACTCTCTCTTTAATATCACAACAATTATTAGCTTTGCCTGGAGAGACTAACAACGCCATTGCTATCAGATCGGAGCCCTTAATTGAATTATTTGAATCAGTCTCACAGTTTGAGTTGTGTAAGGTGCCATTATTTTTGACAGATTATCTTGTGGATCATTCAGTCAGTCCTATCTTTGCAAGTTGGAGCACGTAGCTATGTGGTGATCCCAAACAAGGCATGGAGGATGCCCATCACAGCAATGCACTACGGTCTTACCAACAGTTTTATGAGTTTGGTAAATCTGTTGAGTAAATGAAATGATGGTTTTTATTTTAACAGTGAAGTTCTTGTGATTTCCAGATGTTTTACCTCTTCTCTGGGTTCATACTTATCTCAGAACAATGATGTGGGAAAGAAATTGGGGATTGTAATATTTAGCAGAGACTTGGCATGGCCACTTTTACAGCGGCACTTACTCAAATTGTGTTTTCTTTATCATTTATTTAACCAGGACAAGCCTCCTTAATGTTAAAAAAATCTCCTTTTACAAGAGTGTCCTGGCAAACGACTTCTGCTATGTTTCCTCATACATTTGGCCAATAGTACTAATGCTAAAAGTGTACATTATTAAAATGTCCTTACAATGGTGTCTGTATGTGTGCAGCCTTTTGGTAAATGTTTGATTTGAGAATTCTTCCCCCACAGAAACTAAAACAAGTCCCTCACAGTGCTTTTCTGTGTGATCACTGATGTGGAATTTAGGGATCTGGAATGGGAGCAATTTGTTTGATGGGAGCAAACTGTGGATTGACATGTTATTATCTTGTCAGTGGGCTTATGTTGTGCTCACTGAGGTTGACATTTGTTCCCTCGTGATTGCATCACATAATATATAATGAACATTGTGAAATGTATTGGGTCTCAACAACATATGTTCATCATGAGAACAATAGCAGGCCTCTCTTGAGATCCCTGGTTGCCGTGGCAGCAGGTGGATCTGTTGAAGTGACGCCGTTACCCTGGAAACGGTCCCCTTGTTTTGTGCTGGGATATACTGTACCAGGGGCCGGCGCTCATACTTAAAGCAACCATGGGATTTACGAGCCTGTTGTTCACATACAGCTTCACAATCCACAGGCGTGAATTGAACCTTTGCATGCCAGCGTCACAAAGTTCAGTTGCAGCATTGATAAGTGAGAGGGCAAACATGGAAATCGATAAACGGCAGCGAATTCGACAAACAGCACACAATATGACCTTTGGCTGGGTGGGTAGATAAGTCCTCCCCCCTTCCTCCCACCCTCCCTCTTTTCTGTCTTTCCTTGTTTATGTGGAGTAAGTGTCTATTAGTCGTGACAATAAAAACGTGGGTTTGAGCAGCGGATGAGGGATCTGGCATTAGAGTGACTTAGAGAGATAAGGAGATGGCTGCCCTGCCTGCAAAGGCCAAAGTAAAAGAGATTTGAGATGTAGGTGGAGTTAGTGTAGATCAGGGGAGGGTGAGAAAAGAGAGTTTGAACATGTGCAGAGAAGTGTGAGGAGTGAGGGCAGAGCTGCGCTGGGTTGTAGGTTTTTTACAGAAGAGCGAGACCGACCACACAGCAGTGACAGAGAAAGGAAGTGTGATAATCGGCCTGGGAAATGACTGTGTGAATTATTTGCTGTTCCGTTCAGAGGCTGGGCTGTTCTTAAACCAAAATGAACACTGATGGCAGCAAACAGCGTTATGTGTCAACCTTCAGGATGCACATCAAGCCGCCCGGTGCATCGTCTGCATCAGGGAATGGGCCAGGAACTATTGACGCCACTTCGGATACTGCCACAGGTAAGGGCTGCATGAGAGAGAGGGAGAGAGGAGATTAATAATTCAAGGAGTGTGTTGTTTGTTTTGGGAAAAGCTCAACAGCATTTATGTTTTTAATGTCAGTGTTTGGATAAACAAGCCTGAACATGGTGATACTTACAGATAACAGTTTAGTGCACTGCAAAAACAACTTTGCTTTAATTTTTTCAGAGAAACGGAGACCACACACTCTAAGTTTGTTGCTTTTAAAGTTGATATCCGGTGTTATATTTGAATGTCAAAGTATCTGATTTATTTATTTTTTTTCCTGATCTGATGGTTAATTGTAAATGGGGGGCCTTTCATTTTCATGTCAGCTGACCTGGACATCAAAATTGTTACACTCCAAAAGCTTGAGAGCACACTTCCTTTCTATTTCAGCGTGTACTAATATAAACCTTTTGCAGGGTTTTGCTCTGAAATTGTACAGAACACCGAGGGAATCTGTTGGATATAGCTAGATATTATGTATCTGTCTATATGTCATGTATATCTACTCAATACAATCATTTCAGTGTAAATTGTTATCTGTTAACACACACATCTGTCTAGCAGATGACAATCTTGTACAACAGCTTTTGCATGTCACAACATCAAGACCAAACACAAGATGAAAAACAGACTTGTGTCGAGTTGGCCATGGTGTTTAAGGTATTTTGAAAGTTTCATTTTCAACAGCAGTAGAAGGTTTTTATAGCAACCTGTCAGCTTTTAGTTAAGCTCAGCTATCACTGACCTGCTAATAAAAGCTTTGATTTCTGCGTCAGTCTTGTAATAAAAAAAATGAAAAGGGTCCGAGTCATGTGAAAATCCACCTTTTAGTGCCTGTGTGCAGAGGTTAAAGTAGTTGGCTTGGCTGAACAGTGACTGTCTACAAACATCAGGCTTCACAGTGATTACTTGAGGATTGTAAACACATGGCTAAAGGTTGAAACATGTATTTTGTTAAACCATAACTAGTATACTGTATATGGTGTTACAACACATGATTTGGTCCACTTTTATACAATGTTTAGTTAAGGTACTGTACTACACCCGACAGGCCTCTGTAATGGGTGAGACAAACGGAGAGAAGAAAAACATGAACTATCAATTTTATATTAAGATGTAGGATTGATGTCAGTGCTGTGGTGACCTGAACTTGTGATATTTTATGAGAAGGGGGGGAAAGAAGTGAGTTGTTGAGGATGGAACATACTCGCATACTAATGAATGTCTGTAGCACTTCTAGCAGGTGTTACTTCTCATTTAAGGCCAAGAGTATCCGTGTGAGGATGCAGTAATTTAGTGTTGCTCTTGTTGTGTTTATCTGACTACCCTCCTCATTCCATCCCTCTCCTCCACATTCAGGGTCTGTTAACCTCTCCTCTAGTAAACATCTGGATCCCCCTGCCTTCATAGAGCCACTGCAGGACTGCTGCGTGGACGAGGGACATGACTTCACACTGCGGGGGGTTCTCACTGGAAGTCAGCCAATCAAAGTGTGGTGGTTGCACAATGGTGAGCAGGGACAATTTACAATAGTTTACTATTTACCCAAGTAGCCTATAAGGCCAGTCATTTAAAATAAGCATTGCATATCTGAATTCCATTTTTGTATACATTAAATAAGCAGCAAGAACTCACATTTAGTTTTAAAACTGGTTATTTACAGTTTGAGGCCCTAATCTAATCAATTGACCTGTTGAATGCTTAAATTTGGCCTTTAATGGCTGTAAATCAACTCGTAATGTGTTAGATGTACTGTTTTCGCTGGTTACAACACAATGAAGCTTATATTCCTACAGATGATGCTAATGTATGTTTTCATGTCTGCACCTTTTCACCAAATTGAAACTGTCATGTCTTTTGCTTATTTGTCTACATTTCCCCTAATTTAGAGAGACTCAGTGTAGGTTTAAACAATGCATGGCCATGAAACAAGCATTTGTTATTACCGGGTTCAAGAGGTTAACAGCACATTTTACCCCCCTGTATCCGTCAGCCCTTCCTTTCCTCACATGCCTTCTCTTTGTGGTTCTTTCTTGCACATTACACAGGTGGGAAAGAGTGTTTCTAGTTTGTTTGTTTGCTCCTATGGGCAGGTGAAGTGGCTCGTTTTGGGAATCCTTCCTTCAATGGCAGGGAGATGAGTTTTGTGGTGAGGGAGTGCTTGCCAGAAGATGCTGGCGCCTACACGTGTTTGGCAGAGAACAGTGCAGGGAAGACATCCTGCTGCGCTGCTGTGTTCGTCAGAGGTGAGAAAGACAGTGGGACACACTGGAGACAGCTCCATAATAGGACATCAGAGGCCATTCATGGTCATAAGTTTGATTTTCAGGAAATGAGTCTATAACAAATTTACTGATTATAAACTCTGCCTCTTGCAAGTTGTCATGCAGGGTTCCTCATTTCAATGGAATATGTATTGTTACTCTGATTACAATAAGTAGGAGTTTCATTTTCTAATGTTTGCGGTCTCTTCTCCTCTTCCTCTTACTGACGACCAATCCAGACTTTGAAACTATCTGCGGTGTTCTTAATGGCGTCTCAAATATCTCGACTTCTGCATCCAAGAGCAGTGTGGAGAATGGAAGTTCACCCGAGTCTCCCAAAGACGAGCTACAGAAGTTCAGAGGATCTATTTGTACTTCCCCTACAGACTCTGATAATCTCAGCCCAGTCTCAACTCCAAGAGGTAATGATTCATTTCACATAATAGGAACAAAGGACATTCTTGACATTTTTAGGAGTCAATTTATTACTCAAAACAACACATACAGTGCAGCTTCCTTCCTTCCTTCCCTACACATGCCCAAGGATATTATCTCAGCCTCTTTACCATTGTTTTAACGTCTTCCGGACATCGGTTTTATTTTTAAAAAGGAAACATATTTCCAGTCCTTGTGTGATTGGTTGTCATACAACATGTGTACCAGTCAGGAATTATGCAGGACTTCCACAACAACGATCCACCCACTAAAGGTTATCGGTCCCCAGTGAGCACCATGTAGGGTAATGGACAGTGCACAGTACAGTAAAACTTGCTGAGTCTGTAAACTGATAGCCAGAGACACACCTCTATCCTACTAAAACCTACCTGCACTTCATCTGTCTCTGCAGAAGTCATCCCAAAGAAGAGAGCCAACTCGGGGACAGGTGAGAACCACTTTTATCCTCCCTCACTTTCTCTGCCAAATGACCAAGCAATGCACCTGTCTTTCCATCATCCACTCACCCATCCATTTCTCATTATCCACTGCTATATTGTCTGATTTCTGCTTGTTCATGTTGATACAACTTATCCATTAGTCTGCTTTTAGAGTCTGCTTTTTTGTGTGTGTGAGTTGCTTCTGATGTTGTTGGGGTTTGCCCCAGAGCTACACCTTTTTTTGTTTTTGCGCCTTTGTTCTTAATATAATGTTGTCTGGCTCTAAGCTATTGTGCTCCTATACACTGGGGAACTTTACTTTAGGGTGTAGGCTGCAACAATAAAAGCATGAAAAGCTCACATAACAAGATCTGAATGTCTGTAGGAGTGCAGGTACAGGATATGTCATACTGCTTTTTTTATGGTTTTATAAATTTGATATGTGGCTAGAGGCAATTATTTAGCATTCCTGTTAAGAAAGTAAACTGTAAAGCCATTTAAATTTAATATTATCAGATTGTCTGTAGTCAAATTCCTTATCCTGATGCCACAGTATTTGAATACTGACAAATTGAGAGCTCATATTGATTCGTAGTCATATATGGAATTTTCTTGTCTAATATGAATGCATGGTAATATTATTTAGGATACAATTCAGACTTCTGTCTTTGCTTCCATTTAAGGATATTTGTCTAAGTAAATAGATCGGAGTCTGGAACATATTAAAACCAGAATGCATAAGTGTCTTCAATAGATTAACTAGTTTAACATTTTTTTTTGTGGCATTTTTAGGCCTTTATTTTCACAGGACAGATGAAGACATGAAAGGGGAGATAGAGGGGGAATGACATGCAGCAAAGGGCCACAGGTCGGAGTCGAACCCGCGGCCGCTGCGTTGAGGAGTAAACCTCTATATACGTGCGCCTGCTCTACCAACTGAGCTAACCCAGCCATCTAGTTTAACATTGTTTAACACGCTTGATTACAGAAGGACTGGTTGTACTTGTCTGCAGTAGGTAATCATTATTTTTCATTGTTTCCAGTTGAGACATTTGATCGTAGGCCTATGCTACAATAAGGGTTTAGATGTGGGGGGGTAGTGTAACACACTTCCAGTTTTACAGTACAGAACAAACCACAGATTGACCACTCCCAGCCCAGTCTCTCTGTCTTTATCTCTCACACCGCACTGGATAATTTCCTTCCAGTGTGACCTCAAAACACTCACTGTGTTTTGTCTCTGCAGGTTCAGCATTACATTTTGAAAACCCTCCACAGCACCTCGAGGTGAAGGTGGGACAAGCTACTCGTGTGATGTGTTTTTTCGCCGGCAGTCCTCCTGTAGTGTCGTGTTGGATCAGAAACAAAGAACAGGTGTTGTAATTTTAAGCCTGTTTTAGAAAATATCCATTTGAACTTTTTTTCTCTTAGTATTTACCTCTTTCTTTAGCTCTTTTTTTTTTTTTTTTTTTTTTTTTTTTTTTTTTTAAACAAACTTTATATCTGCAGATAGTGGATGGTCCAGAGCTGTGGTCAGAAAATACAGATCGGAGTAGTACACTGGTCATAGCAGAGGCTAAACCACAGCACACAGGCCGCTACACTGTTGTAGTGAAGGACCGCAAGAGCTCAGCACAACACACGCTCACCCTCTCTGTCATAGGTAAGGTGAAACACACACACACACACACGCACGCACGCACGCACGCACGGATACTCTGCAGCGTCAGGACCATCCGAAGTAAGTTTGCAGTTACTTGAGCATTTCATTCATTCATCATCTCACCAGAGAGGCCTCAGCCTCCAGCCTCCTGTCCTGTGATCTCCCTCGTCTCTGCCACCAGCCTTGTGCTGTCCTGGTCGGGCCCCTGCTACGACGGCGGCAGTGCCGTCTTGGGTTATGTGGTCGAGGTAAAGAGCCAAGGAAGTGTTGACCCTGGGGATTGGAGCGAGCTCACTGCCCAGTGTAAGAGTACCTCATACAGAGTGTCTTCTGGGCTGCAGCATCAACAGGAATACTGGTTTCGAGTAAGGGCTTACAACGCAGTGGGAGTAAGTGAGCCAGGACCAGTGTCACCAGTGGTTAGGATGGAGCAGCAAGGTGAGGCGATATGGGTTATTGATACCATAAAATCTGAGACAAATAAATGAGCCCTACATTACAGCTGTTGTGTCTTTTGTGTGATTTAGACAAGCCACAAGAAGAGGAGGCCCCTCAAGCGTTTTGCTGTGTCTCTATTGACTCATCACAAAAAGTCACAGATCACTACATTTTGCAGGAGAAACTGGGAATGTGAGTATCTGTCAGGAACAAACATGTTTTTCCAAGCAGCCAAGTAAAACTATTTCTTGAGAAATGCTGATGAACAAGAAAGCTTGACCTTTCAAGGAAATTTCTGCATTTCTGCCAAGTGCAACAGATGTAGGATTAAAAAAAAAAATACATTCATGTTGAGACACGGCCCAACTGTAGTAAACAGATGTGGGTTTGAGAAAGCCAGTGATCTCAGTTAATGGCAAGGAATGTACGGTGCTCTTTCCCTTTGACAGATGAAGATATAGAATGACAGATCTTGGTTGAAAGATTGATTAACTTAGACACTTCCTTCTTAAGGTCTCAAAGATAAAAAAAAAAAAAACTTGTCTCTTCATTAGGGGAAAGTTCGGCCTGGTGTTCAAGCTACGCCACAAAGAGACAGGACGTGTGTGTGCTGGGAAGTTCTACAAAGGCCGACGTGCCAAGGAGAGAGAGGCTGCTCGTAAAGAGATAGAGTTGATGAACTTCCTCCACCACCCCAAACTAGTTCAGTGTCTCGCTGCGTACGATCATAAACCTGAGATGGTCATGGTAATGGAGTTGTGAGTATCATCGTGAAAGGCCCAAAGGGGTTGGAAAACTGCTGTTGAAAAATGTTGGCTGCATACAAAGAAATGTAATAACCATTTTGCTGCCACTGTGGATTGTCTGTCTGCAGTATCGCAGGCGGGGAACTGTTTGAACGTATTGTGGACGACCGCTTTGAGCACACCGAGCCTGCCAGCGTGCGCTACATGCAGCAGATCCTGAAAGGGATTGCCTTCATGCATCAGCAGAGCATCGTCCACCTGGACCTCAAACCTGAAAACATTGTGTGTGTTGACACCCATGGCACCTCCATAAAGATCATTGACTTCGGATTAGCCAGCAGGCTCGGTATGTGAAATAAAAACTCTTAATATTTGCTTGTTATTCTTTTGAATGTTTCAATACTTAATGATGTGATTTATGTTTAACAGATGAAAACACACCTCTGAAGGTGATGCATGGGACTCCAGAGTTTGTGGCACCTGAAGTGATCAACTATGAGCCTGTGTTTTTGACCACTGACATGTGGAGCATAGGAGTCATCTGCTACATACTGTGAGTCAAACTATCGCTCCCCTAGCCCTTACCAAAAGGAATAAAATGACATTTTGGGAAATGCGCTTAAGGTGTTGACAGGTGGATTTTGTTACCTTTGGACAGAGACAGGCTTAGGCCCCTCTTTCCAGTCCTTGTGCTAAGCTAACCTGCTGCTGGTGGTAGCTTCATATTTACTGTACGGACATAGGAGTAGTATTAACCTTCTCATCTAACTCATAGCACGAAAACAAATAAGCATATTTCGCAAAATGTAGAGCCATTCCTTTTAAACATTTTTTTTTTTTTTTGTACTTAATGCACATTTAGTGTATTTTTTCCTATCTAAATTGGAATAATCCAAATACTCCTGATAACCACATTAGAATCTTAATAGAACATAATAGACTTGATAGAACTGTGCTGGTGGTGATAGTCATGATGTCCAGACTAAGTCGTGATGTAACAAACAATTGCCTGCTGTTTGAATGTCTTAGACTTGTAATGCCACCTAGTGGATGTAGGTTGAAACAGTCAATATAATGACACTGCTGTCTCTCATTCTCTGGCCTTCAGACTGAGTGGTGAGTCTCCATTCCAGGGTAGCAGCGATGCAGAGACCCTCACCTTGGTCACAGCTGCCCAGTGGGAATTTGATGAAGAGAGCTTTGATGAGATTACCGACGAGGCCAAAAATTTCATCAGCTCCCTGCTTAACAAGGACGCCAGGTGATTTCATAGACACACAGCTGTAGCACAGATGGCTCCAGAGACCATCTTCACTTAACCACCTATAACACACTGTGCTGTTTCCCAGGCGGAGGATGACCTGTGAAGAGGCACTTGCCCACCCGTGGATGACATTTGACTCTAAAGCTCTGGCCATCACCAAGAGTCTGTCCAAGGATAAGATGAAGAGGTTTCTAGCGAGGCAGAAGTGGAAGGTAAGAACTCAGCACAGTACTTTTTGTTTTTGAGTTTTGGGTGTTTTTTTCTGCTACACAATTTTTACAATTGTTTGTTACACAGAAAACCGGTAAGGCCTTGTTAGCCCTGAAGAGAATGGCTCTACGGTCTAAAAGTGACAGCTCTGTATCTCCTACCAGCCCTGCAGAAGGTAAGCATTCTTCTATCATTTTCTTATCAGGACCATTTTAGTTCCTGGTTTAACATTGTTTTATAGAGCCCTGGGGTTTCCCTATGGATGTATTAAGAGAATGGGTTTCCCCCCTTGATTCATCTACTTCCTCCTTTCTCCCCCTCTGTCCCAGATTTACCCCTGAGCCCAGAGGCAGAGCATGCCTTGCAGTCTCTGGAGCACAAGTTGCAGGGGCCACCACAGTTCACCCAGCGCCTGGAGGACCAGACAGTGGCTCAGGGTTCCAGTGCCCGTCTCTCGTGTCACCTCACAGGTACACACAACTTTATTCAAGAGCTCAAGCAGTACTTATATTCCTCTTTGTGTGCTTTCTTTTGCAGAGCAGTGACTTGAGACTTGACTTAAAACTTAAGCGTGCTGCGGGCCTGAAAGACTTGCGACTTGACTTAAACTTTCCCCCTTAAAAACAGCTATGCTCTGTTGCCGTTTTGCTTAAAGGTGCAGGTGTCTAACTGCGTGTCAATCACTGCTCATGCACATGCATTCATTCTCCCTTGTGGGAGGAGGGTCTTAAGGGACCGTTTTGGGCTTTAGCAGAAAGGGGGGAGGGACTGAGAAGTTGTTGTTCAAATTCTTTGGCTAAGTCCTGGATATTTGCAATCCCTACCTAAAGCATCTTTTAATTTCAGATGTTCTGCTTTTTAACCTGCAGGTTACCCTGACCCAGAGGTGGTGTGGCTGTGTGGTAAAGAGCCCGTGGTGGAGTCACCCACAGTGCAGATAGAGTACGAGGACGATGGCCGCTGCACCTTGGTCTTAGCCAAAGTTGGCCCAGAGGACACCAATGTTTACACCTGTACAGCCACCAATGACCACGGGGAGGAATGCTGCTCAGCCAAACTCATTGTTCAAGAGTAGATTCATTATATCTACATATGCAGAGATAAAAATGTATAAACATGTTCTTGAGTGCCTTAAACTGTTGTATTGTACATTGTTTTAATACAAATGGGGACCAGCTGTACTTTGGGTGGAAAATATATATTACATGTATTGTACAAAATGTATGAACAGATGAATATTGTTACAGAGCTACAAGCATATATAAAGGTTGAAATTCCTTCAGGGGACTATGGTATGGTTGTATTGTTTTAACCAATGTGTTGTTTCAGCTAAAACCATGAATCTATTTCTTATTTTGTAATTTCAAGATTCCCTTCCAAACATACTGTATCAGCTGACGACATTAATTCATTTGCTTATGAGCAAACAGGCCTGAGATGTTTGGATCTGGCTTGCAATTTCTGATATATTTTTAGTTTTTGACTTGGAAAAAGATGTCTGCACCTATTTCCACGAAAATACTTTATAGTAAAAACATTTCTCAATAAATCAAGTTTGTTTTGTGTAACAGAAAACCATTTACTTCTTTAATAAAACATGTCCAACATTTAACACAGCATTCCATGTGCTAACTTTCAATGATATGAAAATATATACTCAAACTATAATACTGTATGTATACCTATACATGCTTCATGTTGTGATATTTTCAACAGGGCTGACAAAACAATTTTGACACACTTTTAGTGGAATATAAAAGTCAAACCCAAGCTTTAAGAACTTTTTATTTTTGTCACAAGTGGACCAGTGTAAATAAAACTGGTGATAAACTAGTAACAAGTCTTTTCTGTGTAGTCAAAGCCTGCTAGTTTATTTCTTTGTGCCATAGCATAAAACTACAGTGCCCAGCTGTAAGCAAGAATATTGCTAGCTTTATCCTTGGCATCAGTCAGCTGTTTCATCAGTTAGTGGGGTCTGCGTGTTGGGTTTCCAGAAGTTGTTGGTTCCATCTTGCGTTCCTGTGTTCGATCAGGCTCCTCATCAGGAATGTGTGGAGGGTGCCATGCTGTTGTTAATAACTGTCTTGATTCATGTTGGCAAAAATGGTTTCACCTCTTTACTTTTTACATAGGTCTGGGGTTCAGGTACCAGACAAGCCCTTCACAACACATAATTTCGTTTCCAATCACATACTTTGGCCATGACGATTTAAAGTGTTCACTTGCGTGAGTTTCAATAAAAAAAAATTATTTTAAAGTTCTTACCAGCAAAAAACACAGCTGTAGTCTGATTGCAGCTGTGGCGTAGTGCGCACACGCTTACGAGGACCCTCTGCCTGTATGAAATACGCCGGTTTGGTCAGACACATCCAGTCATTGGTCATACATCATATCATACAAATATTTATCTTGTATCTCGATTCAAATCTACGGACAACTCACATTTTGAATAAAATAATCCCAACAGTTTGAATTCTAGAACAAGTAAAATGTCCAATTTTCTTGTCTAGGATCCCAATTTTCCACAACAGCGCCACCTAGCGAATTGGGTGATTGCCAGACTGCAACCAGATAGTAATGACTAGTTTAAAAGTTTGTTCCACCTAAAAACGACTTATATTTTTAAAAGGGTTTATTACACCCAACTACTACTTTCTGTCTACCTACTTATAGTTTTAAAATAGTAAGTAGGGCTACAGGAGAAGACGCATATGCATAAATTATGAAATCAAAACGTTTTTTTTTTAAGTTTAATAAAAGAAAACTTCACATTGTTTCAAACAAATTGCATTTCCTGATTTTCTGTTTTCTCAGAGAAAGCACAACATTAGTTCCAAACTACTAGTTAATCAGTATGAATAAAGAGATATTTCTTTCACTCTAGCATAAAGACACATGCCGATTACATAGTGAAGAGCAGAAAACCACTGAATGTGTTATAGTTCATGGAATCATCATAGACCATCCTGTTTGCCGCAAGCTCCACATACGCATTGTCTCCCTCCTCTAGGTGGATGACAACAGCGTTGCTGCCCATGTCGTTTGCATCAGACCCTGCCGTGTCCCAGACAGATGTCAGCCGCACACCGTTCTTCATGAGACTCACAACAGAGCTGGGAGTAGGATTGAGGTTGTTGAACATTGAGAATCGAAAGAAGTACGTTCCTTTGACAATTGCTGTGAAAATGCCTGCCAGAATAATGAGAATGGTTTCAATTTTAATGAGCTCTCATTTGCCTTTTTCTCATTATCTCCTTCTCTCTCTAACATACACTACCTGTTGAAGGATTGTAGCTACTGCCAATGTTGGAGAAGACCCTCTTATACTTAAGTGGGGTAGCAGAGGTGAAAGGTCCAGTGTCTCCAGAGCCAGAGGCCAGGAGAGCTGCAGAAAAGGCCACCTGAGGTCTGCCTGAAAGCATCAAATTACGACAAACACGTCAGTGGTAAGAATTGAAAAAAGTGATTATATTAAATTATTATATCCTAAACGACAACGTTTACTTTAGATGTTACCTCCAGTCAGGCTCCGCAGCTCCAGGACTTCTTTTCCAGTGTCTTGCAACTTAGCCTCCAGAAGCGCGATTTTTTCCGCCATGTTTGCAACTTTCTCTCCCACGGCTCCCAGGGTTTGACTTACGGAAGTGAGGGAGATGTCACAGCAGCTAGTGGATCCTGAACACTGACAGACTTTGTCATGGTTTTCATTACATTGCACTTGACACAGACAGCAGCTAAACGCTAGAATCAGGACTGCAATCTTCTTCATCCTTGTGGTTTTGAAATCTCTGCTTCTGTGCCGTCTCTGTCAAGTCTCACCCTTTTATACTAAATCCTACATTGTGCAAAACAAGAAACACCAGTTTCAGGAAACATAACCTGTCGTCTTTAGTTTGGGAAAACCCACAAAAGTTAACATTTTGTTAATATACTGCATGTTAACTTGCTGTAAGGAAAGGTTTACAGAGCGCTTTACAGGTCTGAAATAATAAAACATTGCATAAATCAAGTCCAAAGAGGTGTGATCAGATTTAAAAGATACTGATTTAGCAAATTTGTTCAAACAGGGCATTCTGCAGTTTGTTAACCCAGCCCCATAAAATCAGACTGCACTCTGGTTAACATCACACTAAAAGATCTATAAAGACATACAGAAAGCTATCTTTGACAAATATTGTTAAAGGCCCTGAAAAAACACACACACACACACACACAGGTGTTTTCATTTAACCTGGTTTATTAGATCTTCTCCCAGGACTGCGTGGGTGTGTTTAGGCTGATTGATTGACATCTTCCTGAGTCTGTTAGCTTGGCTGCACCTGTTAGGGTAGGACACATGACACCTCTATAATTTTTATTGGTAGAAAAGATTTGTGACCCAATAAATTCCCATCTAAGCTCTGGCTGCCCTTCAACACTGAGCAGATGTCTAATCAACCAGAATGAATATAATTACATGTGGGTGTTCAGAGACTTTAGACAAATTATTTACTGAGAGAATTAGTTTAAACAATATTCCTGCTTTGTTTATTAATCTCCATAGTCATTTAGATTGAAGTCTGGGATTTCTGAGTCTGTTCCTACATGAAAACCTTTGAACACCAGTCACTCTTCAACACTAGACTGTTACTGTGACTCTGCCTCTGACCCAGTATGCCACACTGCCTTAATATGTTTATTGCTTAGTTTATATAATGAAATACATTACGTCTACCATCTATAATATATCTCATGTCATACACTTGAACTGTTTGAGCTCCTATTATATGTGCATGCACTGTGACATATAAAACCAATTGATCTTGTACTTTCAGTTTGTACTCTGTGCTGTTGTAAAATGGTCACAAGTAGTTTGGATTGTGAAATCAGCATGATATGCCTTTTACAAGTTACCATGAAAACAGACCATCACCAACTGTACTGTGTAAAGCGAGTTGTTCTCCGAAGCTAAAGTTGGATGGGAGGGGAGTATTGACTATAGCCCAGGGACAGGTTGTTGGTACTGTGCTTATGCAACTGTTCCTGGAAGCGCATTTTCCCCAATACTCTAGCACAAACACAACAAGGAGTGAACAGTTATAGATACGATCCACTACACTGAAAATCCTTGCCTATGTCTTGCCTAGTCACTTGGGCCGTTGCCAAATTATCAACAAATATATGCAATAAACGACACTTGGACATAGATTTTCCAAAATAAGAGCTTTTTAATTCCATCAACTAAAGTGCTGAACAAGAAAATAGCCATTTTCCCTTTTAGATGTTTCAGCACTGACCAGGAGTCACTTGTCTGTACTTTATCCCACAATTTTACAAAGAAACACAATCATTTGAAACCATGCATGCGCTCCTGTCCCTAAAGTAAATACATATGTACAAGAAAGTAAATAAATTAGCTTGTGGCTTTTAAATAAATAGTTTTAAGTATGTTCAATGTGTCAAAATATGAGTGAGTGCAAAAAGAAGATCCAGCCTCCTGTGTAAGACAAGTGTTGAGAGCAGGGTTTGGTTATGGTTGAAGGGTCCATAGTGGATGTGGATGGAGGGGGAGGTCAAAGGGATCGCCTCATGTTGACCGCCTTCTCAATGGCGCCTCCTGTTGGTTCCTGTAAAGCACTGCTGCTCGTGACTCGAATGCACTGACCATCTGCTTAACCACCTCATCAAAGAACACGCTGGCCAGCTGAGAGTGCAGGAGAGACTTGAACTCAAATGACACCTGTAGAAGACACAGGAGGGGGACAAACACATTAGCTAACAGTTTGTGAGACTCTAGTTTATTCAATTATCTGAATCTAAACCCATATCTCTAGCTCTCTCTTTTTTGTATAGAGGGGAACATTACAGATTACAAAAATCAAGTCTTTGGCAGACTTAAGTCATTTAGACTTTTACTTCCTTTGAATGTTCGCGGATAATCAATCAGTCTTATTTAACCTTCTGGCTGACCCTGATGTAATCTGAGCCAACAATGTTCCCGGCGCTGACAGCTATTTCAGGCCACCTGAGACACCAACATGCTTACTCATGACCAAACTTAGAGCATAATGAGATTTTACGCAACACTTCCTTCGAGTCAGTAATCCATTCACAATAGTACAGGAACAAAGACGTGGAATTAGTCTCTCCTCAAGCAATGCAATGTGCAAGCTGATCTCTCAAGTCCCATGGGCAACTTGTTCTTTTGTGATCAGGGGGTTTGTTAATTATAATAGTGTCACAGCTATTTTATTCATGTCAATGTTGACTTTATTCTATTTTCATTGCAGGATTCTACACCCCCCCAGTCCTGATATATCAAATTAACTTGGGTGCTGCAAAAAAAAAAAAAAAAAAAGGATTTTCCTCACGACTCTGTGTCAGATATTAATTTGATCTTATACACTTACATAGAAGTTCACTTTACAGGAGGCTGGTTGGTCTTTGGCTCCAGGGGCAAACCTCCATATGGTTTCAAGATGGCTGAAGAGGGATCCATCAGTACACAGAGCCTGTTTGAAAAGAAATTACCCTTTATTTATAATTGACTGGTAAAAGGCAATGATCATACACTGGGTCAAAGTGTATTGTTTGAGAAAATAAGTAGGTATTTGTTATGGTTGTTTTCTGGAGCTATACGACTAGGACTTACCCTGACTTGGTGGTTTGGGACGACGATGACTTCAGAGGTGTAGCGCTCCACGATGGGGGGGAAACCTATTTCAAGGTCCGCCCAGATGTTGCCATTTCGACCTTTCATGACCCGAGACTTCTTGCACCAGGGAACAAAGTGCTGGTAATGGTCCACACTGGCCACCACATTGTACATCTGCTCTAGAGTATACCTGAACACACAATCGCATGAAGACAGGGTCACATCCAATGAGAAGATAGCACCATTTACTGCTCAGTCTTAAAGATTTTGTAACCTTTTTTTGGAGTTTACTTTAGTGAAAAATGCTGATCACAATTTCTCAGAGCCCAAGGTGACATCTACAAATAGCTTGGTTTGTCCAACTAACAGTCCAAAACTCAAAGAAATGTTGTACACTGATATGCAAGACAAATAAAATTCATTTTTCAAGTAGGCAAAAAATTTTGCTTTGCTTTGAGTTTTTAATTTCTTTTACTTACTAATATAATTGTAATAAATTTTGTGTATTTCGGTTGGTTAGTGTCTACTTATCTCAGTGGTTTTCAACATGTTAGGATACCATATCAGGGCACTCACCCTAATGTCCGGCACTCGGTGTACTCCATTCTGCGGGCGCTGATGGGAGCAGCCAGGTTGATGAAGCTGCGGCTGGGTGTGCTGACAGGGACAGCGGGGAAGAGAGGCAGGCTGGCCCTTCTCGCTGCCAGGGCACCACAGGAGCCCCACAAGTGTCTAAAGGGAGGGAATTATATATATATATATATATATATATATATATATATATATATATATATATATATATATATATATATATATATATATATATATATATATATATATATATATATATATATATATATATATATATATATATATATATATATATATATATATATATATATATATATATATATATATATATATATATATATATATATATATATATATATATATATATATATATATATATATATATATATATATATATATATATATATATATATATATATATATATATATATATATATATATATATATATATATATGTGTGTGTGTATGGGAAGGGACAAGAAGTTTGTGGGAAATACACAAAGAACATCACAGGTTCATTCAGTGAGAGGACATGGCTAACATAGTACCCACAGTAGGCTATTTATGTTGTAAATTGACAGTTTTAATGTATGAGCATCAATTCATACATAAACCGAGATATTTTAAGTGAATGCAAATCATTCATTAATACTTTTCTGAAGACAAACTGGATTCATATGGCCATAATATTTCCCCCAATCATTTCTCACTGAGAAAACCGACTGTATTGAATGCAAGGTTCTCTGCCAAATGTTCCTTCACTAACACGAAATTAAGTCTACAACCCATTCATAATAACCAGAGACGGTTTCTTTAATAATCTCCTGAACTGTTGTGGGACAGCCACATGTCGAAAACCGCAGGACTAATACAATTCAATCTAATAATTCCTGAGTAGGCTAATTCTACCTGTACGCATCTCTCTGGGGAGTCCCATTCTCACTCACCTTGTATTTGCTCTTTTACTGTTTCCTCGCGCAACTTTTGCGGAGTGAGCTTCAGACATCTCCAGCATTGCCCTGAAGAGGAGAGGAGTCGTTTTGTTGGTCATGGTGAAGTTTTTGTAACACAGGTTCTCAGGAGAGACGACGGTACTTCCTGCCCCAGCAGTAGCAGCAGTAGCAGCAACTGTGTTCTTCTGACTGATGAGTCTCGCCCTACTTGCCAAGAAAAGCAGTGACGTAACGAGAGGCTGCAGCCAATCAGAGAGAAAGGTTGATCAAGCGATCACTTAGCTATGTAATTCCTAAATGCACAAAAGAACCAATTCAAGATATTCAGATGACTTATATGTTTTTACTGGCTGACGAAATTGCCAAATTAGACTATTTTCAAATGAATTAAAAATGTGTTATTGAAATTGAAAGTTTCTCATCTCAGGGGTGGAAATGTATGTATATTTAAATACCTTTAACACATGGCAACGTTTGTGAAGCACTGCAAGACAGGCCCATCTAGCCTACTACTCAGAGCTAATCTCCTCTTTTACTCAGAGACAGACACACAAACATGGAGTTCAGAATTAACATTTACACTCTTGTCACCTAAAAATAGATGATAAGCAAATACAGATGTGTTGCTTTATAAATTAGTAAGCAAATGTGGCACATATGACTCATTAATATTTGACAGCTTTGATTTAGAGAGGTTGTTACGAGCAAATCAAAGTCTAAATGATAGCCCGCCGTGTGGTTCAGCTGGTGAACATGCAAGGTGTGCGTGTGGTTCACCTGGACTTTGGTGCTGCGGAATAAAGGTTATTATCAACATTCCAAATAACTGTAGAAATGTTTAAAGCAGAGCAAAGTATCACCAAGCAGCAGCCAAAACTAATACATCAACTAAAATCAAATGTTTAAACTACGATAGAAGGATAACTAGGGTGCTGCAGTATTAAGTGGCTGTGCGGTAACAGTCAGAACTGGTAGTGCAGGATCCATTTCAGGATCTTCAGACTGGAATTAAGGCATTTGATTAGGGAGGGATTTAAGAACCTCAGTCAAACTAACCTGTCTCAGACTATAAGAGAAGATACACTTGGGTTAAACAGTCCCTAGCCTGATCCCACAATTACACAGGAGATGGATGCTGTTCCAGCTGGCTCATGTTCAGGCTTCTGATCCCTCTTTGTACAGTTCTGTGATTCAAAAGCCCAACTGAGACACTTAAACCTCCTCCTTACATTTTACTATTACAATTCAGAAAGACGTGTCCTAACTTTTCACAGTTTTTAAATGACCTCTTTTAGATTTCTGTTGAAATAGAAATGTAATAGAGGTATTACGGTAACAAATATAGGATTTTCCTTTTGTCTGTTTATGCAATTTGTTGTCTCAGGACTACACTGGAGTCATGAAGTCACTGCATTATATCATTGAATATGGACTTCCAATTCACATGTTTTATTAACAGATGTATTAATCATTGAAAGGCCTTTCAATTAGCCAAAGAGCTCAACTGTGTGTCTGCATAGTAGATGTCATCCCAAGTACACAACCTGTCAAAGTAGATATTGCTCAATTTGTCAGAGTTAAAGATCACTGCGTGCTAAATTCTCCGCTAAAGACCCATGAGGATTAAAAAGTCCAGACTGCCACAGAATATCTGACATACAGTATGTTTGTGTGTTCTTTGTGGCAATATGTACAGAGGACTGAGAGAGAATCCACTTCTAGGTTAAAGGATGTTTCCAGTCTAATCTACCAGTTATTTTTCCTCTCTATATTTTCTTTTAATAAAAGTGCTTGTTCCACTTCAACAAAATACTATATCTCCTGATTATTAATATGCATAAATACATAGGCTATCTAATGTGAAAAATGCTTTCTTTTGTTCCTTATAACATATACTCCTTGTGACACTCTATTATGGATAGATAGAGAGCAGAAAGTAAGTAAGGTACACCAATACAATCTGCAGTGAGTGCAAAACAGATACCACTCAAACTCATTTCAGTTCAATTCAAAGGCTATATTCATTTATCCCAAGGGGCAATTTAAGGCAAGCAGTTCAGCAAATACTAGTAAAGATATACAATGTACAATATCATTAATTCATGTAAAGATCTTTGCATATTTTCCTTTCACTGCCAGTGGAGAAACTCCTTTATTTCGTTTCATGCTTTGGAGCAAGGAAGTTATTTTCTGTCCGCTAAGAATAGCCAATCAAACATTACATACGGAAATTCTTGGAGTGTTTTACATTTAACAATGTAGTGGGAACCTGCCAAGAAGCACACCGATCCCTGTGAAAATATGCCAACGTGTGGTAAGAACACTATCAAATGACTGGAATGTAAAAGCTGTTGTGTCACTAAAAACACATTTCCTCATCAAATAGTTCTCCACCAAAAAGAAAATGGTCTGTTTTTATATTTGTAGCTTTATATTGTGATAAGGAATGTACTTTTTGATAAGTGACATACAAAAATAGAAACCTGGAGTCAGTGTGAACTCTACTATAAAAAACTGAACTTACTGCCCTTTCCAGTTGAGAAACCACAGTGAGTCACAGTGCGTCAACTTTATTCATTATACCAAAACTGAAAGCGCAAAAGTATTCACCTAAAGCACATAAAGACAAAGATGAGCAAGTATTGGCTTGGTTGAAAACAAGGCAAAATTATTGTTCCTCAGCTGAGAACATGGTTTTGCTCAAAGCACTGATGTACCGCGAGCCATCTGGCTCTGAGATCTTTAGTCTGGTGAGAGGTGGCACGACACCGCTGGTGAAGTATCTGAATGCAGGGCTGGGTGACTGGATGGCATCCAGAAATACCTTGGAGACAAACACAAACACACCACAGCGGTTAGACGTAAAAGGGCTCTTATATTGACACCAAATACTGTCCATTTGTTGTGATGATCTCAACCTATATCAGTATTCTGATGGAAGTGTATACATATACAATTACGAGTAAAAGTATATCATTCAAAATTTTACTTCAGGTGAAAATCAAGTAAAAGTAAAAGTAAACAAGTAAAAGTTCTCAATATGGAGACTGGATCCTGTTTTTGTTATATTATTATACTATTTGATGATGATTCATGTTATATATGTTATTGTACAATGTTGTAGTTGGATGAGGTGGAGCTGAATCCTGCTGGACAGATTCATCTTTACCTGTGCATCATATATTGTAAGCTCATCATTTTGTATGTTGGTCTTGAACCGGAAAGTAACTGTATATTTATATATATATCTCATCAACATACCTTTACAATGTCCTCAGTGTCCTGTGCTGCGTTTTGGAAAACGGAGCCACAGTGCTGCAGGTATTTTTCATAGAGGCTGAGTGTGAGAGCATCGACCTGTTGGAGACACGTATCCCCGAGCTCAGCCTTCTGCAGGTTGACCAGAAAGTCAGTGTTGACTGGACCACACTCAATGAGACTCACACTGCAGGATGAAGCATAAGCAACATTTACAGTTTCCAGTTAGCAGCCTCTAAACAAAGGAAACAAGATGCTGGAAAACATTCAAACTCACTGGATATTGAAGTGTTGCAGCAGGACGGCCAAACTCTCACATGCTCCCTCTATTGCAAATTTACTGGCACAGTACACCTCATTAAAGGGCAGACCTGTAAGAGAGCATGAAGCACGAAGATGAATTATTTTGTCAATTTCCCGCAAGGCAGCAAGCATCAACACGATTTGCCGTCAAATCATTAGAAAAACTGCACACGTGGAACATCGTTGACATTCAGTGATTCCTCATGCGTGGGCTTGTCTCACCTTGAAGCCCTCCAGTGCTCCCGGTGACGAGAATCCGGCCCTGGCCCTGAACCTTCATCTCCGGCAGGAAAGCCTGGATGGTCTGGATGGTACCGAGGAGATTGACCTCCAGAATCTGCCTCATTGAGTCTAAGGACAGCACCTCCAGCGGCCCCATCAAACCCACGCCAGCATTAGACACTGTGAGTAGTAAGGGTAAGCCCATTAACACACAGAAATTACAATCTTAAGGGAACACACTGACACAAGAGCATACCTAGAATGTCCACTCGTTTCTCCACAACTCTGTCCCTCGCATCCAGGATGGACTGCCGGCTGGTCACGTCCATTTGGAGTATGTCCAAGGTATCCTTGTGCAGGCTCTTCACGCACTCTAAAAGACGTTCTTTCTTGGCCAGGTTTCTCATCGTGGCATACACTAAACAGAAATCAGCAATAAGTAGCATGTCTTGATAAAGTTTTCACAATGCTTTCAAATGTTTTATTTATACAAATCTCACATATGTTGCAGAATATCTCTGGCTGCTGTATCAAGTCATTTGTCACTATCACATACAGAGCATACAGTACAACATTACATACTGCGGGCTTAGAAGACCATTAACATCAACAGTTCCTGACCCAATGCAAGCTTTCTAAGAAAGGCACTTGAGGCATACAATAGAAAAGTGTGTCAGGTGTGGTTACCTTTGAATGTTTTGTTTGGGTCAGAGGCTAGCCGGACGGCCAGGCTAAGACCGATCCCCGAGGAGCAGCCTGTGATCAGCACTACTTTCTTGTCCATGGAGTCTGGCTCACGAACTGTCTGCTTCAATAGAGAGCAGCTGCAGCATGGGGGTTAATGCTCTGTTTTTATTCTAAAGCACTATGTTACTGTGTTTTGAAAGGGGCTATATAAATAAAGTTTGTTTTTATTATAAGATGGAGGCATGTGAAAACTCGTCTTCTTAGTGTTTCCACATATTTCGCTATCACAAGGCCAGTTAATCCTAAACATCTTCCTGTTATCGGCCACCTGGAGTCCTCCCAGTTTTTCACATGTCCTTGTTAGTATAGTTGATTTTTCTATTGAGACAGACATGTGGGAAACATTACTGCGTTTGTGTGTGTGTGTGGGATTGCATAGGGTTTTTTATACTTCCAATGACATACATGATTAATGGTGTAAATGTATATTACATGTATTTTATATATACAAATCTTTCTGTGACTGCTGTGGGGTGGCGTGCCCTTATTTATTTCAATTAAATTGGCTTTTGAGCATGATAACAATGCTCTAGTTAGCTCTGCCATGCAGTACCTGTTTATCCTGTAAATTGCACCACTAATATGAGCACCAGATGGCAGCAAAACATCATAATATCAGTCAGACTGACCTCTGGCTGCTCCATTGGCCACATTACTGTAAGACAATGAGGCTGAGAATAGCCAGAAAGCTTCACAATGGCTTTGAGTTCAAGGGATGGAGGAGGGAAATTGCTAAGTGCTGTTCTCATAAGGTCTCTGATTTTGGAGACCCTGCAACCTTGTCCCAAGCTTGTGTTGAGGGAAATTATTTTAGGCATGTCTATAAGAGAGTTTTGCTGACGCCTATACTATTCATTAAATGTGTGTTCTTAAAAGTAATCTTAATTTAAAGGTCATATTTTCATAGCTGATGGGAAAAAAAGCTATAAGTGGACCTTTGAGTTTAGATTATTTTCCTCACATACTCTTCCCCAGATTACTTTCATGCTCAAAAATTTGAAAAGTAAAGACTTGCTAATCAATGGTTTCAGGAGACTAAAGTGCTTAGCTAAGATATTTTTCAATGTCTAATTTAATCTTAATACGTCTTGTCATCTGTGATTACAAGGCTTGAAGCATTGCAAATCTTCAAATACAATGTGGTTGCACTGAGAGGAAACAAAGGGGAAACTTAGGCTATTTTAAAGCAAGACATTCCAAGCTCAGCCCAAGTCCAGAAAAAGTTATTCACAGTGGTAAGTAATCCATCATGCAAGTTCTGAGCAGGGACTGGAAAATACGTTTTGTGATTACAAGATCATTATGTGCAGTTGAGTGAGTTTTCACTAGGTGGCTACGAATCCTCAGGTACAAACCATTCATCTATCAGAACTTGTGTTAAGTCAACAGTTATGAACATAACATCTACCTATTATAAGCTGTCAAGAAACACTGGGCATAGTGCACGGTTTGGATGAATTCTATAAAATACATTTCACTTATTCTCAGGAAATGTAAGAATATGCAATATGATATTGGACTTTATTTTGTGTCACGGTCCTCTCCTGTCTACTCTTCTTCCTCTTTTGTGCCTTGTTGCCGTCTTTCTGCATTTTAACTAGATTCCAACCCATGTGCATTGTCCTACAGCTGAGTTTCTGACCAGTCAAAACAACTTGCATCTGTTATGCAACATTTCAGCTCATTTGAAAAAATCTATTCTGCTGATAGGAGCAAACCAAGTAGGAATTTCCTGCCATTTTGTTGTGTTCCTCCCCTTGAGATGGCATCAGCTTGGCTGCTGTCCCAGAGTCTGTGGGACAGATAACAGCAGTCTTTGAACCTCTTTCAAATATCTACTGTCAAGCATGTTAAAAAATCTTGGACTGCTTGACCTCAGACGTTACTAAGTTTTAGCTGTTTAATGGTATCCTGTGTGTGTCAATTTATTATTTTCGCTAAAAGCTTATCTTGTTCAGGGTCATGAAGCTTGAATACACATACTTTGCCATATGCATGTGTGCATGTTGCATTGGTACTGTTCTTGTAGAAGAGGTGATGAAGCACATTTATGTTACTAGCGTGTGCAAATTGCTTTAACTTGCCAGTAAAAAAAAAAGTCAACCATGCACAGTCCAGCAACACTGTATGGGCTACACATCACCCATCTCTGAATCCATCCTGGCAGCATGGTACAGCCTATATGGTCCAATACTCTTGTACAGTTGGGCAGCTTGCTGCTACACTTACCTTTGGTCCATTAATTACCAAGAGAAGGTTGAGTAGAGGTGCACAATGGTCTGGAAAGGTCTTTAAAACATCTCCTCGACAAGATTGGCCCACAGCACCCAAGAGCAAACAGGGTGAAGCCCTTACCACGTGCACAGCTGTGTGTTTGGAAGAAAACAAGTAGAGTGTTTGTTGGAAGTGGGTGGAAATGCATGAGAATGGAGCAGTCATGGGGTCGGCACTGTGTTTCTGCAGTGCCAACAGCGAAGGAGGTATCTGCTACATCTTCAGGAGCAAAAGCATAACAGCTCCTTGGTGTCAGTCCATTCATGTGCTCACCCTGTGGAGGACCATGCCAAGTGAGTCACATTGGGCTGTGCTATTCCAGGGGCAGCAGACACATGTAATGAGTGCACTGTGAAGAGACACAATACAAGGTTTGTAATAACTCACTGAGTGACAGCAGATGTCCTCAACAGGATGTCCCATGTGAGAGTGATGAGCAGAAGTGAAAGAGCTGAAGACGTGTTGCGGTGGATGTTGTGAGGCTGAAATGTCACGCTATAGCCTACCTGGCAACAAAGTTAAATGAGGCTAATTTTTCCTGAGGGTGTTTCAGCTGAACTCAGTAATGCAGATCTTTTCTCAGAGATGTTTGCCTCACTTTTCAGGGACAAGATAAAACAGTTTACATTATGATATGCAGAATATTAATTATTTTATACATTTATGAGACAAGTAACCCTGAAACCCTATAACTGCTTTTTTGAGATAGTGTGACTTTTATCATTTTGTCCAGTAAAACATACCACTGTCCTTAGAAGACAGAAATGTGACAGAATTGTAATATTTTTTAATAGTTTTTGTCTGGTGTTGTCTCCATGCTGATGAGTTCATATCCCAACATTCATCTGATATCAAATGTATCCCTCGGTCTGTCTTGAGAGGTTTTGTTTCACATTGCAAACCCACCGTTTGACTGCTTTGGTCTAGACTTGATGAATTTTACGATTATAGCAATGCGTCTGCATCTGATCAGGTAGAGTTACTGTGTCTGTGACCTTTTCTTGCCTCTCTTCTTAACACACAGTAGATAGATATTAGATAAAATGCCTGGAGACATGTTATTTATGGTGTCTCTTCTGGAACAGTATATTTTTAACATAAACTGTCAATGTTTGAGAGAGGTGTTGTGCTTGTGTGTGTTGCAGTTGGATACAGCGCTCTTATATTAAATGTTGCAGGGATATATGGTAAAAATAGAAAGTATCCCCTTTTCTGTAAAACCCATCCAGTCTACAGGACAACTGGGAGTAGAGTGAGCAATTGAAAGAATTCCCTCCTCTGAGAGTTGAATCCAGGATGATAAAAACCCAAAACAAGGAGCTATAACTTTATATGTCTACTTATAAACCACCGACTGATGAGAGACATGGCTCTGACTGTCCTGACGACGGATGGCAGGTTTACTTCAATAAAGGGTAAAGAGAGAGCCTGAGAAATGCAAAGTGCATTTTTTACAAGGCAATATAGAGGGAGTGGGGCTCGCTGGTAAAATCATCATGGTTGAAACAGGAGAGGACGTGTGGAAAGTATAAACGGTTTAGAACACACGGACACAGAGGCAGAATCAACACATTTTAAATTTCAATCTACAGAATAGAATCTGCTGAAACCATTTTAATACAACTAGCTCAAACTTTTTATCATTATTATTCCTAGCTGATCATTTTAGAATTGTACTTACCTCCAACTTACATTCTTAAGAAAGAGAGAAATGCATTCTGTCTGAAAGCATTATTAAAGACAAAACTGCAAGACCATCATTTATGTTTTATATATTTATATTCATCGACACTTTAAGTGCAAGAACATTACAGTCTTGCTTTGGGCCCAATGGAGGGGTCTGGTTAAACTTCTATCCAAGAGCAAAGGTCAGAGGTCACTTAGGTTGTGTCATGAGAGGGAATTAGGGCATCATATTTTATACAAATATATTTTCTCAGAGTTTTGTGATATACGAGATGTAGGGGTTAAGGTTGCCTGCTGGACCTGAGGCTTTACGTCAGCTGTAACCCTCAGGGGCCACTGCCTGACCTGCGGGTTTTGCATTCCACAGGAACAGTTTGTATAGAAAAGCTCAGAGTTCCAGGAAGTAGCGGGGATTGTGTCATGGGAAATGTCCCCTCAACCGCTCGAGGCATTCTTTCTCTCTGTTAGATTGGGGACATCCTGTTCCTGCTCTTTTTTCCTGGCCTGCAGGCCCTCAAGTCCATCCTGGGACTAGAACTGACCATTTTTTTTTTAGCTACGAGCACTGATGCCTTAGTCATGGCTTAAGCTGGAGGTCAGCGCAGGACACTACCAATGTGTATGCATTCCCCCTGCAGCTGCACCATCATGGTGACTTTGGTTCGGTCGACAGGCACAAACGTATCTGAGCAATGTACCGGAGGCTTGTTCCGTTGCGAGATCCAGCTGGTTAGATAACATACACGAGAAAATTTAGACTGTCCAAGTGCAGATCTCATCAGTAGAGGTTTGCTGGGACAAATCCCTGGTCTTGCTGGGAAAAATACTGATGGAGCCAACAAACAACTATGGTTGCACTGGACAGCTTAAAGGGGTCAGTGGTTGAATGTAAAGCATGAGGCCATTAAACAATAAACTCAAAATAAAATATTTTAAAATATAAATCTTGGGTGGCTGTATTCATATTTTATATTTTTTTCTTGACTGTGAAACTGTCCAATAGCACACATTCCAGTGTTTAATCTTTTCTTTCTTGGCTTTCTGGCTCTTGCTCCAGGTGCAGAATGCCAGGCACTCCATGCATCAGTACCTCACCTGTGATGTGGTGAAATAAAGTGATGGGTGGTGTGTCAGGGCACGGCATGTGATTCAGCCATGCTGGTATTTACCCGCTATCATATAAAAACACTTCTCGGCAGTAAATGCAGGCATGTGTTAGCACTACCACCATTACTCTGTACAGTTCTCACGCCAAATGACTTCTCTCACTCTCTCTCTCTCTCTCTCTCTCTCTCTCTCTCTCTCTCTCTCTCTCTCTCTCTCTCTCTCTCTCTCTTTGTCTGAATCATTTCTAAATAATGTTTGTCCATGCACCTTCTTGCCTTCTACAAGAATCACTGATGAAATCAGTGATGCATTCCACCCACCACCTGGTTACCTGGATACACTCTGTTTACAGCTGACTCTGGACACACTGTTCCTTACAGTGTAGACATAACATGAAGCATTGTGTAAGCATGCATGACAGTAGACATCCTCTACAGACCTTCCCACAAACATAAACACCACACATTGCACACTAACATTTTCACCTGCAGTGTGCGGCAATGTTGTTGTTCTGAAGCTCTTTCCTGTGCTCTCATATGCAAATGCTTAGCAAACCCACTTCCCCAAATGCACATTAGTTCATACAGAGAGAACAAGGTGCCCTGCAGTTGAGATATACAGTGCTTAGACCTGAATAATGAAGTCTTGTCCTGGTATTCGTCTTAGCGTCTGCACTGATACTGTTTTCTTTCGTTTCCTGTGGCTCGAGGATACCCCACCTATTTTATTAGCTTGCATAAGCTGGCTGAAGCTGCAATGAGCCCTTGGCAGAAAGTCTGTCAATAACTATCACCTTAGAAGATTATGAGAACGCAACGCATTTTGCCAGCCCATAACTCAGTTACATAATCACTGCCTGAACGTTCAGTTCCCAGGAGCAAATAGCACAATGACATACGATTTTACACCTGTGGCATGTAGAGGATCATATTTCCTCAGCACCCTTTGTCATTTGCTCTTAGCACAGGTCCAGTGTGTCCCACACTCCCACAGTTGAGACGTAATCCTTGTTATTACTTTAACAAATACTTCTCTCAAATGCCTGAATAGAAGAAATGTAACCTGTCTTCATTTCTAACATACCTGTTCTGGTTTGTCATTGTTGTTGTTTTTTCAGACACTTCTCATTGGTTGACTCCTGAACTTTTTTTGTTCAAGCTACATTTAAAAAAAGCTGCAGTGAAACAGAGATAGCCTTGCCCTGCAATAAAAACTAAGATAAAACTCTTCAAATCTCTCACATAAGTCCAGGTGATTAGAGTATCTGGGTTACATGTTTGCTTTATGTGGTGTTTGTTTTTCTGTTCCACTTCCTTTTGTACTTCCTGTTAATTTAAATTTAAACAGCTGGTGAAATAAATACATTTCCATGGCTAAAGGACAATTCTTGTAGCAGTACTTCATGTGGCAATACATCACTGTATATTGCTTAGTGTTTATGTAGTTCAAATAGAAAATTGCAGATACTTCTGATGATGATACGTCAAATGTCTGACTAAATTACTCCTCTCTACTTGTGCTACTGTTACACTACGTTTGAACAGAAGTTACATAGTGTTAGTTCACGAGATTTCATTTACTTATTTTTTATTTTTATTATCTCTTTTTTTCCTGGAGCTGCATGCTTGCCATCTTGACATAAACCTGGGTCTTTGAAGCCACTTCCCAGCTGTGCAATGTTGAAATTGAAATTTGATTCCGATGATGTCTTGCCACATGAAAGACCTAGTACAAGTAAAAGTAAAATACCATAAAAAATCTCATAAAAATGTCAAATTAAAGAAGAAGAATATGCCTCTTAAATCTAAAACACTTTTTGGCTCCCTTATCATAAGAGAGAGTTATGTATCACAGGGAGTTTTTTTCTCTAAATTGTAGATTATGTAAATGTACTTTTTTTACACAATGTCCCAGTCTGAGCTGTACAGATACAAAACATTCCCAAGGACCATCTGGGTCTTATCACCTCTCAACATCATTTCCTTCACATAAAATGACTAAGGCCAGGAGCCAAGTGATTTAAGTGTGCTTGTGCTTACTGTAAATGGTGCTACGTGCTAATCACACATCACTCCCTATGTTGCCATGTCAGTGGACCTTCTGGTTATTGCTAATGTAGCTCTGTCTTCCTCGTCTTGTACTAATACTCGTACAGTACAATACAATGCCCGTGCTGTAATGCTGTCATGTTTCAAAGTGATTAGAAGGAGAGTTAAAGGCTAAGGTACATTTTGACAGGGATAGCATGGGTCACAGTGACATGCAGCTTGTGGTAGACAGTTGATCTGTCCTGCATTTATGAGATGACAGAGCAAAGGTCAATAGAAAGCTCTGGGAAACGTGCTGTGCTGCATGATCCTCCGGCTAGAAGTCCTCCAACATGAGCAGATCACTCAGCTGTATCTGGAGCGAACATTTTTGCTGACAATTTATCATACTTAGTAATTATTATATAAGAGCTTTTTGGCCTATAATTTGGGTTTTAGAAAGTAGACTTCTGTGGAGGCAGCAGATAACGTCAGCAGCAGGAGGAGGAGAGAAGCCCAAGAGCATGATTATTAGCTACTGGTTATATAAGATGGCTTTTTCATAACTTCTCCAACCCAAGAAATTCAACTGAATTGTAGGAGTGACATGCATGGCACTCTTCATGATGGGCATTTAAGGAATGCCATGGCATTACAGCCTAATATGGGCATTATACTGAGCTGCTGGGCCAGTTTGACTCTCATAACATTCCAGCTCATCTTTAGTTTCTGCTCATCAAGCTGTCATGAACTCACCTTCCCATTCCTTCCTTGCTTACGGTTCATTTCAGAAAGATGACAGAATTAGTATGTCTGAAAGCATGGGTGGTGTTCAGGCCCTCCACACCCTTACAGTAAACTGTGCTGTCAATTAACACCATTGTTTGATCCGGACTTGAGAGGTTAACAAATCATTTTAATGCTGTATAGATAAGTAACCCATTACAAAGGCTCATTCAGTGCACAGTTTGACCACTTACCCTCTGGCTAAGTGCAGCACATCCTCCAGCGATGAAAGAAGTATTCATTTTCAAGTAAAAGTACCAATACAACAATGTAAAAATCCTCTGCTCTGCATTCAAAATTTTAAGTAAAAGTACAAAAGTATTATCAGCAAAATGTATCAAAAGTATAAGACTCGTCCTGCTTAAGCAGCATTTTACTGTTTTAGCTGCTCCAGGTGGAGCTAGTTCGACCTACTTTATATACAGTTTAATCCAGTGGTTCCCAACCTACGGGTCTGGCCCCTCCATAAAGTCACCAGATAAATTTGAGGTAGTGTGATGAATAATGGAAGAGGAAAGAAGAAAAACTGGTAAAACTGCTAACAAACATCTGAAACAAAACAAAAAGAGTCACCCAGTTAAATGGCCCTGGCACTCCACACCACACCAAAGCAGGTGCACGTTATTACAAAGTGAGAAAGATTTTACTCTTCAATGATTTACTAACATTTCTAACTAGCTAACTAAACAGCCTATTAGTAAGTGAGTAAGTCATTGCTAAAGTGTCATGAGTTTCTCAAGTTAAAAGTGAGGATAAGCCATTAAGTCTGCAGTTGCAAATGTTAACAAAGCCCAAGCAATTTAAGGCTAAAGAAACTTTACACTGTTCAGCTGATGGTATCAGGATGTAACACTTGCACTGACAAACACATTTTCCATAGAGATAAACTTAATTTTGAATCCCTGTGCACCTTTATGTTTTCTTGAGGAAACACACTTCTGGGCCTCATCCTTAAGATCATTGAATTAAATTAATTTTTAAATTGTCTTGGCTTGTCTGAGTCTCACAGTCGACTCAGCCAGATCATACGACTGATCTGTCTCCGGGTTCTTTGATCAGTGTTTCGGATCACATACTGCAGTGGACATGTGCTGTTCTCCTTATTAACATTATTCTCCAGAAAAAAGTGACAGGACATCAAAGGTGCTGGAGATCTCTGCCATGAGAGAGATGTCAGACTAGATTGGGCTATTCTTCTTTGTATGGGAGTTTTTTTTGTTTCCTGTGTGTGACTGTAAAATCATCTTTTTACAACCTACCATTACTACAGAAATCTTATCAACTAATTTGAAAAAAAAAAAGATGTTTATTATCTTTGAACAAGAACCTTATTTAGACATATATTTTGTGATAACATGTGATATGTCTTTAAGGCTACTGCTCACACACCAGTTTCTTTATGTATAAAAGAAGGCTCTGAGGTTGTTCTTTATTTAAACAATAAAGTGATCTGTAGTCTCCAAATGATTCATCTGTCTTCAGTGCTGGAGTCTGAGTCTTGCCTCTGGATTAACATTGATATGGCAGCAGATTCCTCTGGGCCGGCTTTGCGTCAGCAGGGGGATTCCTCGAGGTCCAGCATCTTGGTGCTGCATTCTTGCCGTCCCTACACATTTCCATCGCAACGCTCACGAGACACAACAGCTCGACAGCTGCAGTCGCAGACAGAGTCGCTTCCTCTCCCCCAGCTGGAGTGAGAGGTGTGAGAAACCAGCTCGCTGAGCTTAGAGTTATGGCCAGAGAGGCGAATGGTAGCAAAGAAGCAAATAACCCCATCCCACAGTAACGATGGTCCTCTCTCTAACAGACACTCCACTCAATAGACCAGGAAGAGAGACAAAGGAGTGATTCAGTGTCTGTTAACACAAGAGGCCCTGTCTATAATAAATACTAGGCTATGAATGAAGATGAATATGTGTAGGATTTGTCAAATCCAACTCCAGTTTCAAAGATACACATATACCAAAGTCATATCCTCAAATTCCAGAAAAATTGTTGGACTTGATAAGGGAGATTATGTTAAACAGATGGCGCTTACCCTTGACTTTATTTTAGGGGTTTCAGGGTTTCGAATTAGAGGAAGGCCTGTCTAGGGCGGCTGTTCCATCAAAGTGGAGACACACCCTCAGTGTGCCCACAGACATTGGGCTGGAGGGCGGCTAACTTAATCTGAATTCCTGCCAGAGTGTTTTATGTTCCCATTCAGCCTGAGGAAGAATCTGTGGACCACTAGAAGCTGGACACTCTCCAGCTCTTTACATATCATTTAAAGAGAAATTCATTTTACTTTTACACATTCTGTTTCCACCAGTTCAACATTACAGTACAGTACACTTAAAATCCCTTACAGGGTTGTAGAACAGGAGTGTGTTCATTTGTGTTAAGAGGAAACCAAACAAATTCCTTCCTTTGGAAAATTACATTACCGGAGTAAAGTATGTTGAGAAATGTTTGATTCATAAGCGGCTTTGAGGCACTTTTCATGTGATCAGCTGAAAAGCTGATGGGGGTGATGAAGAAGGCCTGAAGGGACGCATGAATAATTGGCTGTCAACTTGAGCTATAAGTCATAGCGGTGGGGTCCTCGAGTGCTACGCTTGTGGAAACACACACATATGAGTGCATACACTTACGTCTAGGTGTCTCCTTGGGAGGTCTTGCAAGGGTAAAAAAGAACTGAAGAAAGTGGGAACAGAATCTAGAATTATGGGAGCGGATGAGCAGCCGGATTCTGGTTTAAATTCATGGGAGTTTCGAGGCGGCCTCTGTATTTACTGAGGCAGAAGAAGTGTTTGTTTGTGTGAATAAGAACAAATCACAGGAAACCAGTAGCAGGCTCCTGGGCCACAGCTAGCACTCAACAAAATAACATGAATGATTGTCATGGAAAAGAAAGACTAAAAACCCTCTTCATCATTACATAAACGTTCTAAAGCCTTGCAGGAAGTGGATAAAATAAACTTCTGAGCTGTGGATCACCCTCATAGTCTTGAAGGAGAGTTCAGGTAAGGAAACACGGGTATCATTGTTGGGTTTTTTGTGCTTTTTCCTTGTGTGTTAAAGTTAGTTGTCAAACTTTTTCATCCACAGCAAATATATTTTGGACCTGGAAATTTGGTTTGGTTGTACATGGTCCCTAGAGGAGGATTCCTATATTTTGTTGACCCCCTAACCTTCTGCCACCACTGTCAGGATCCAAATTCTCCTCCAGGTATATATCAAAACCTTATGGCTGGTTTTCCACGAAATTTGCTTTACTCATTCTTTATTCCCAGAGGATAATTCTCAATGATTTCGGTGGCCAATGCACATTTCCTGTTGTGCTACAATTAATCAATTCTTGGCTCTGGGCAGTTGCCAGACAACCAGTTACTGGATATATTGTCACCTTTAGCCAGAGCCAGGCTGTTTCCCACTGTTGAAAGTATTTGTGATAAGCTAAGCTAACTGGCTACTGATTGTACTTAATCTTCTTATCTAACTCGCCGCCAGAAAGCAAATGAACGTACCAAAATGTCAAACTATTCTTTGAAACACAAAAACAAAAGACTTCTTTCCAGCATTACGTGCTGCACCTGTTCATGAATAAAAGAGTGGCCTTAAAGTGTGACAGTTGCAGCAAAAAAAGAAGGTTATTCTCTTTGTGTGACCTTTTAACCCAAACCTCCCCTCACCTCATTCCTCATGCAAGTCACAAAGGGCCACACAGTGACAGAGCAAGCTGCCTGCTGATTACATGTGGGCGAACACAAAACACTAACGCAACACACACACACACACACACACACACACACACACACACACACACACATAAACATACATACACAGGAACAGGCCAACACAAATCACACATATTCAAGAGCAAACACACTCACACACAAAACTTTGGCTCTATTTGCTGCAGTGTAAATGTGTAGAATAAGCATTCGTCAGTGGAATATCTCATGCAAACTTGTGACCTTTTAGCTCATGAGACCTACTGTACCTTGTGCGGTTGTTACCTCAAAAAATCCTGACTCTTGTATTTTTTTACGAGGCCTGTTATGATTTTTCACCTCATTTTAAGTTGAGATCTTCCCATAAACCCGAAACCACAAAGCTCTCCCCGATGGCCTTGTGGTGGGATGGATATAAGGCCGAGGTTAGCCTCTTTAAAGATCTACTTGGTTTAAAGCAAACTCCTCCTCCCACATACACATACACACACACACATTTCTTCTGGAGGAACAAAAAAAATCCTCATAAGATTTGAAGTCATGAAACTCTTCGGCCAGTTGTGTGTTTTATTTGATAATAGTTTTTATATTACTTCACATTAAATATTTGTACTTATTTCTGAGCTCATGGCCAGAGGATGATAAAAGCCGGCATGGCACTGATGGAAAGTGTGTGCGTGTGTGCAGCTTGTTGCACTGTCACCACGGCAACGCAAACAAACAGAGAAGCAGCAGCACGCTTCAGCAGGTAATCATTAGTAGTAAGCCGACCTTTGACCCCTGCCATACCTCAGATGACATATGGTCGCCTCTACCTGCTGTTACTGGAGTCACTGGGCTGTGTTACCCAGTGTGATGTTAATGTGGTTAGCTGCAGCACCGGTTTATTGTTTTATGTAGACTATAGGTGCATAGACAGAGGGTGCAGGTTTAAGTGCAAAACATGATTTTTTTTTTTTTTCAAGTAGCCGGAGTACAGCTTATGCTTATAATCTATCAAAAAACAACTTCCCAGAGGTATCGTCTGTCAGTCTGTCTTCTCCAATAACCATGTGGGTAAATATTTTCTTTCATGAAACAAAACCACTTTTAAAAGTTCATCAGGAAATTCCCTTGACAAGAGCCTGCCACAACAAATAGCATAGAAATGTTAGCAAATGAGTGTCTTGTGTGTGTGTGTGTGTGTGTGTGTGTGTGTGTGTGTGTGTGTGTGTGTGTGTGCGTGTGTGTGTGTTCAAGTGCTTTGTTTTCTGTTGTCTTCATTCCCCTTTTCAATTTGTCTTTGTTTCTTGACATTTTTTTCTTCTATTCTCACTGGTACTTATTTCTGCTAGACGAACACTATCCTATTTCTTAATACTAACCATCCCACCTCCGAGTGCTCAGTTGCCAATTAAAATAAATTTTTTCCATTTCTCTCCTGAGTCAGACATTCCAAATGGATTTCTCTGCTTCCCCATTTCCTCTGTTTCCTTCTCTCATCCTTCTTCTACCCTCTGGCATGTCTTCTTCTATTACCCTCCTTCATATTTGTGACATTTACAGTACTCTTTCTAGCCTTGCTAGTTGTGGGTTTATCTGACCAGCTCAGAAAGAAGTGTAAAGCCAATGCCTTCCACCATTTTGTATCTCGGGTTGAAATTATGTTTATTACTGTCAAACTGCAATTGCATTTTTTTAGGCCTTTATTTTCCCACGTCATCATGCCCCAACTGAGACAACAGTCATTTGTTTTGGCAACCAACCCACACAGATAAGCTTTTGATGGATGGCCACGGGTGCAGGACTGTGTTGGCCAGGACTTTTCATCTGGTCCAAGAAGGTGTCAGCTTTTAAAATTCCCAAAGTTGTGTTTAATCTCCCATGATATCATCTGAATATTGGGGGTATTATGTAGGCATAAAGCATGTCTGTACAGTAAATTGAGCTGTGAAAGGCTTCATGTTGCCTGTTGTTGGATTAATGAGACAATGATGTGGCTGTGAGGGGGGAAGGAGACTGGAGACAGAAGCAACAGCTGAGAAAGCCCTTTCAGTTTCTAAGTTGGTCTGTCTATCTATGGTTAAGCCTGGCTGCATCTATTATTGCCCACACCCCAACGGCCTTTAGGGTGGCGTAATATCTAAATCTGCATGTAGCTATTTTGGCAAATCTAGACATGCTTTGTTGAGCTGTTTGGTGAGTTCTTGCCTGTGGAGTCATCGAGACAGAGCTCAACAACATGCGGCCTCTATTCTTTACTTTGTTGAGACAGATTAAAAGATTATCTAATACCTTTTTATTCTATATGAGCACAGTGCTGCATGGCTGTACTATCACTTGAACAAGTCTTACTAATTCATCTGCCTGTGTTGAACATGTTGATGCTGTTTTCTTTTTTTTCTTTTTTTGCCTGAAGCAAACACGCACTTTACCACAATTGCTGCCTTTATGTGCAAACAATGTCTAGCAGACATATGCACAGCTATAGTTATGAATTCCTCCCGTCTGGGAGGTCACATTGACAGAAAGCAAGGCAGGATGTGGCAAAACAGCTCTTCTGTTGCCTCTACCTGAGTGCAGCATTTATCTCCTCTCTGTCTCATCCTTCTCTTCCTGTGCTTCTGCTTTGCACCAACCCACACAGTGTGAGCTTGAAATAAAAAAATCTGTTGCTGCAATCGGAGGGAAAAAAATCTGTAAAAACAGGCACTTTCATATTTGTGGGCAAAAAGAAGTTTGCAGTTCACACTCAAGTTTTCCACTGCAATTAGTCAGTCTGCAATTTGAACACAAGCGCTCCCAGCGCTCTACTGCGTCTTTCCTCAGTGTTCCCCACCTGTGGCATTTATTCCAAACATCATGTTGCTTTTTCCCCATTCGGTTTTCTGGTCAGGGGAGATGAACCAAAACCAGCTGTTCAAATTTGATTAACACCCAGAAGTGTTGCCCCTTTGAAAATATCTGCACACTGAAGGTGGGCTGACCTTGCTCCCGTTGCTGATTGTAGCACCCGTGGTGTCAAACATGGCTGTTGTTTTTGGCTGATTTGTAACAGATTATACAATCAGAGGTGTACATCATATGTAAGCCTGGAGGGAGGCATTTGATAAATGAGGGTCCACTGAGATCGAGAGGATTTGAAAAAAATGTTAACTTGAGGTTTCAGGAAGCAAGAATAGAGGCTTAAACCTCTTAGGTTTAAAAAGCAATGGGTTTAGGGTAAGGGTTATTTTTAAATACATGAATTTGATTTTCCCCACAGTTTAGGAAATAAGCTGAAATTGCGGGTATGCCTTCAATCCAATGAAATAAACAAATAAATAAAGTAAGATGACTTTATAAGCTTCCAGGTATGAATGTGTAACTGTGTGAATGTGATCAGGGCGTTCCTGAAAAAGAGAGGTTGCCTCTCAGTGAACCTTCCCTGAATAAATAAAGGTAAAATAAAAAAAAATAAAAAAGACGATTAGATAAAGACTGTAACACCAATCATCTGCTTATACAAGAACATTACCTGGTAGATCTGTATTCCCAAACATAATCATTGGCAAAACATCATGGGGGGTGGGGGGGGGCTGTTCTATTGTAAGCTCTATAGCTAACTTCACATCATAAAATAATGCGACAACTGACTGAAATCCAATTTGAGATTCTCAATGAGGCCACACACCGCTTCCCCTCCAGGCCGGTTTGTCAAGTGTTGTCTTTAGATTACAAACAAGGCAATGATATCCCGAGCCTATTCTGATGTCTTATTTTCATCCCTCCTTTAGTGTTTTTCTCTGTTGCCAATAGGATTAGGAACTCATCTTTTAATGCCACTCGAGCGTCATCCTGCAGTCTTGAGGTGAATGACTTTCAGCACCAGTGTTTGGGAACCCACTTATCCTACTCTGTCAGACCACAGAGGAGATGTTTGTCCTTTTTGTTAAACACAGCAGTTGATATAGCAGAAATACCAGCAGTAGTAGGGGCGAGAGAAAGGGTTAAGACATGGGTGGTGTGTTAGGCATTTAAATCAACCAGAGCTATTGGGCTGTTTAGTTTTATTAGGTGCCAGACCTTTGCCACTCCATTCAGACTGCTTTACACTGAGGTCACCACAAACAGATCAGAGATCACACCAGTGTGTGACCCGGGCTCACCACCATTACACAACTGCACGAATGATTTATAGAAATAATGAAAGCATGACATCATGTATTACATCTGCCTACTGTTAGCCTTCCCTAACCCTGTAAGTTGTAACATGCACGCCATCTCCCCAAGCAAATTAGGGTCTACCATTGCAGAGACATGGAGCTTTTTTTTTGCCAAAGCATCAGTTGCTTGTTAATTACAAATTGCACATCACATGACACACAAGATATGTAATGAAGCCCAGTATAAGCAACCAAAGACGGCAGGGAACACTTATCAACTGAGGTAAGATTACCAAGTAGCCCTCCTGAGTCTGAACCCATTCATTAGATGGGATCCTCTTTCTGCATAAACAATGGTTTACAACTAAGAACCATAAACAGAGAATTTAGACAGCTTGCAATCTTGCTCTGTAAGGATTCAGCATTTTGCAATTTTGCAGATGTAGTCTTGTTAACAAGGCCAACTTCCTAAGAAAGGTTGATGGCTTTTTCATTCTCACGAAATGCTGCTTGTATGTAAGCTACTGTCGGCAGCCATCAGGTGTTCTCATTCAGAGCTGGAGCTAAATAAGGGAAACGGAAACAACAAACAATATTCAAAAACATTCTGAGAGCTGTTTCACTTCAAAACATCATGTAACAAGGACACCTCATCAGTCAGATGCTTGCTTGTGCGGGATGATGGCATACTTCCTCAGTCATAGCATACATGTTATAAGCAAGGGGTGGAAGCAGCTCATTTTCGTCCTTCAAGCAGAAAGGAAAGGTCTGGGGTGTTATCAGGGTAGGGCATCTTAACATAACTGCACGGGCCTCCAAGCAGACTCATAAAGGAGTAGGGGCAGCAAATTTAACAGCACAGTGTCACAAAGTCATGGAAAAAAACCACTAACATAATGAGACCCTCTTTCTCCCTTTGTTTTTACAAACATTATGAGCGACCAAAACGAGAGAAGAGAAAGGATATCTTTGAAAATGTAGACAAAAGACTGTCTCCAACACATTTGCCTAAGGGAGCCATAAGAGAGCTTAATGGTGTACACTTACCCTGATCCTGATTTGCTTTTGTCCGACCTCCACCCGCAATTTTTTACCTCCTTTGGCTCTTCAGCAGCTTATGAACGTCTCTGCACTTCACTCTACACATAAACAAACTCAGGCAAAGGTTGAAACATTATCACATACCCTTGTGTCCTAGTTAAAGTTCAAAATCTATATTTTCCATCAATCAGATCCATATCTTGGACACTTTTTTTGGACTGGACCCAGACGTTACTCCACAGCCGGGGTCTTGTAAAAAAAAAAAAAAAAAAGCTGTGTTTTCTGACTCTGTCATGACAAGCCCTTTTTGTCCCAGTGGCTCAGAAAGTGTTTGAGTTCCCCAGGTCACGGCTGAACTTCTCATATTTATGTTAACTAAACTGCAGGCTGGCAGGCTAATTCGCTGGTATGTGTTTTCATTAGGTCTCTGGGGCCGGGTAGAGCTCCCTCACTTATGTGGCTCCGCTGAACTCTCACCCCAGCTTTAATGGGAAGGCTGGCAGAGAAAGAGGGTCAAAGCTTCAGAGTGGGCTCACTTAAGATTTAAGGTAACAATTTGAGGAGGCCTAACAGGTTATGTAACCTTGTCGCTGGACACTAATGACTCGATAGGGCCTGAGGAATGTCCAGTCTCAATAGGTCTCTTTTACATCAGTTGCTGTTTGTGGCAACAAAATTAGCTTTGGTATGGTAAGATTGGACAAATCCTGCTCTGTTTGCTAGATAACAGCTATGTAGGGCATGTGACAAAGCACTAGCAATGTGTTCAGCCATGGGCCATAAAACCAGTACAGAGGGACCTGTCATCCTGTCATCCCTTCTTTTTCTTCACTCCTTCCCTTGAGGCAGCGCACACACACTCATGTCCTCATTTAGAAACATGAGGAATACAGGCTGGTATGAGTCTCTCCCTTCTTCAGGAAATTGATGTGGGCACTTTCATGATGGCAAGACCGCTGTAACAATACGTTAACTGTCTATGAAGCTATTTAAATATCTGATAAGTCATAGGTAAAACTGCTCTTCTCTGTTTACTGTAATATATTTATAAGTTAAAAACATTTGAAAAAAAAAGCTATTTGAAGACCTCTCATTGACTAACGGTTTAATCTAAAAAAAAATTAATCAACAATGAATATAATTGTTAGTTGTAGCCCTAGATGGTAATGACTTATATCCAGCATGAGTCTTGCTTCTTTGCCTACTGCTACAGGGTGCAACAATGCTTTTAAAAGAAGGCAAACATCTCACGCTGTCTCATATGATCTCCTTTACACAAGGCGTAAACTGAGGCAGAAAACCACAGCTTCCACCGGTAGTTCTTTAGACTCTCAGCTGGGGACGATTTGCTGTGTGTGTGTGTGTGTGTGTGTGTGTGTGTCTCTCTGTGTGTGTGTGTGTGTGTGTGTGTGTGTGTATGTTTTGCCTAAAAACAGGAATTGATGATTTTAAGCATGAGTCCTGCAGACTGCACTTAGTCTTTTTAGACTTTAGAGATGCATTTGGGACTCTACCGCACAATGTCATGATCAGATCACTAGAGGAAATACAACTACCTCAACTGTTCATCGACATAGTGAAAGATGTGTACAGAGACTCCTTTATTGAAGTAATCTGTGGAAAACAGCTTACTCACCCAACACCATTTCAAATAGGTATTAAGACTGGCTGTCCATGGAGCGCAGTTAATTTTATAATTGCCATTAACCAATGGATAAAGTGGATGTGTCAGTGTGCCCCCCCTTATGCCATCTCCCCCAACCCAGTACAGGGCTATGCTGATGATGTCCAGATAGCCTCCAGAGATGAGAGCATAATTACAAACATGCTCGCCAGGACAGATTCCTTTCTGGAATGGTCAGGTCTGGAGATTAAGGAGACAAAATGTGCTGTTCTGTACGAGAGGAGTAGTGGAGGGAATCGATGGTATCATTCAAAAACTGATAAATGCCCCGAGTTCACAATAGCATCAAAACCCATACGTGTATATTCTCTTCATGAGACATACAGCTACCTTGGACATAAAATCAACATTGCAGGAGAATGGAAGGAGCAAGTAAACACCATCTTGTCCGAGTTTACATCCAAGTTGGACCTGATTGACTGTTGCCCACTGCCTCTGACTATGAAGCTGGAGTCAAAAGTGCAACATCTGTTCTCCAACACTCACATCCAGCAGAAAGTTCTGAATGAAATGAATAATAAAATAGTGAGTTTAGTGCGAAAATGGTTTGGACTCAACACACACAGCCCCGCGACATTATCTTTCACCCCCAGTGGGAAGGGGGACTGGGAGTACCAAACATAGAGTGGATCTACACCAGCATGCGGATTTCCCATCTTCTCAACATGCTGAACAGCGACAATAAAGATGTTTGGGAGCTGGCTCGATCCTCCCTGTTCCTGGACCTAAGAAGACGCAAGGTCCCATTGGCCAGGGAGTCGGATCCCCACTTCCTAGGATTCAAAAGAAAAAACAGTGGAAAGCTTGATAGCCACTCTGCTGGTTTTGGGGTCTGGTTGGACTGGCGAGATCTGAATGACCTCTGTATCAGAACAGGAGTGTCACTGGAGTGGGTGCGGTCTGACTCTGGGACTGTGATGGTCTCAGAGGACATTATAACTGACCCTCACACTGCCGTCAAGGCAACAGCCACATATGGTCACAGTCACCTGCTAACATCTGCCGGTGCCCGGCGAACTCTGATGGATTTACACCAACATCAACAACAACACTGGACCGGACTGAATCTTCAGGGGAAACTTGCATGTCTTCCCTTTGCTGATCACTCTGTGTCTCAATCATTCCTCAAGAACTCTGCACTCTATGAGGAAATTCTCACATTCACAGTAAAAGCTAGATTACAAGTTCTCCCTACCAGACTCAACCTCTCTATCTGGTTTTCAACAACTCAGATCCCTCATTGCTTGCATCACACCTCAGAACATATCACTGAAACTCTGTCTCACATCCTAAATGGTTGCCATGCCTACAAAGGAATCTACATAGCACGTCATGACAGAATAGTAGACCTCATAGTGAAAGACATATCAAACCATTTCCCTCTCTCAGTAAGAATGTACAAACATTCTCAGGTAAAACCATCCATGTTCCCCCACTACAGTAGTAATCCTAGCACTCTCTTATACCTGGTGGCCAATACACCGGATGTAGTTATTATCAATGAGGAGTCCAGGGAGGTGCATATTTTAGAGGTAGGCTGCAGCTTTGATTCCAGCATAGAGGAGTCTTTCTACACCAAGGTAGTTAAATACCAACCACTCCTAAACACCATCTCAGAGCTAGGTTATAGGTGCCCACTACTAGTTTTCATATTTGGTAGCCTAGGAAACACACACAGGCTGGTAGTAAGAGGGCTGCAGCAACTTGGAATGGCCAAAAAAAGGGCGAAACGGCTTGCAAAGTACTGCGCCATATCTGCTATTATTGGCAGCCGCCACATATGGTGGAAACGCTGCTACTTATATCCTTAAGAACTGAGTACTGTGCTACCTATATCCTCGAGAAGTGAGTTTTGCGCTTGTAAGTGATATTGTAAAAATATGCTGCGTGCCACTGGTCCATGAGTTGTGTCTTGTATTGTACTGCATCTGTAATATTTGTGTCCCTGTACTATTTTTCTTTATGTGGACATAAATAAATGGTTAAAATGTGTATGCTTGTGCGTGTGTGCTGTTCTGCTTGGGGTTAGCCCAGGCCTCGGTCTTTCTTACAGCTTCACAGTTTCACAGTTTTAGCATCAGCAAGCCTCTGTAGCTTAGGTGACACATTTCCCATGGAGTCCAGGTCATCGTCACATTTGCCCACTCTGCAGGCCATAAATACCAACCACTTTTCCTTATTGGATTGTCTTTATGTTCTCTGTCCTGGCTACAGGGTGACATGTTATAGTGAGTTTTCTATGTTTGATTTGGATGTTACAGGCATAGGTAACAGAGAGAAAATAACTCAATCACTTGTACTTTCCAAGCTAAGTGTCCTCGACTGTGCCACGCATGCTTATGAGTTGCATAATTGGATATTTTGAATTCTTCTTTAATGACAAATGTATCACTGGGCAGAAAAGCAACTTTCCCACAGATAAGCAAACAACAAGCTGTGCACAATGTTCTCATAACCCAAGGGCAGCTTCACATTCATCTGCATTCCTTCATGACCTTGAGAAAAAGTCTCACCTGTACCACAGCCAAGCCTAGTTACAAGTAGCATGAAAAACACATACCAACCATAAATAAACATGCGTTTTTGTTTGAGTATGAACGTGAGGTTTGTGTTTCGTCTTGCCTTTATGTTTCTTTTAGGCGGGTAGAAATAAGAAAGGAAAGTGTCAATCCAGTAAAATCAATGTTGAGGTTAAATTACCATTGAAGTGTCTTATAAATTAGACCTAGCAAACACATTTAAAGTCTTTGCCTACCTTATTTAGTTCAAGTGTACCTGCACTTTAAGGCTCACACACTAAAGTGACAGTGTGCATCGTAACTATTACTGATGTAAATTATGAGAGGATGAAGTGCGCAGTTGATATATTTATGTTTTATGTGTGTCATGTTTAATTATTACTGTAATGTTATTAGTTGAAGTCATCATAAGAACTATCCAACTGAAAGTAAATGTTTGTGTGCCTGCAACGATAAGCTGTCACTTGAACGCACCACTTTCCAGCTGACTTGCTTGCAGCTCTCATTGGCTTCCAGTGCGGAGCGTCAGTGCAGGGGGCCGGCCCAAGCGAGGAGTTTATTGTCAGGAATGTGTAGGAGCACTCAAACTAATTTGCCGCACCGACTGTAGTGCCACACTCCCGCAGGGCAGCATCCTCTTGTTTTGGGACGCACTGGATTTTCTCCCGGTGGTTTGACACAGCAGCTGTTAGCTCTTACTGACCATTTTATCATGCGAGTTTTTAGTTGAGAAATTCGTATTTGTTGTGTGTTTATTGGAAGAAAATTGCTTCAATTCACGCGCGACTCCAATGCTAGATTCAGCAAAGATGAGCAAAAACGGAATGGTGACAAAAATCCACACGAGGATAAGATCTGACCCGTTCACAGCCAATTACGATCTGGTCGGCAGAGAACTTCTGGGCAGGTGAGTTTTGTTTGTTGTTTCCAGCATTCGTTGATGGGAAAACTTAATCCGTGTGCTGACTTTGCTCGTGGGCTGTCGGAATGGCATTTGCAACTATATCTTGATGAGTGTATGTCAATCTGGTTATTATATTCGATTTGCTCTCTGCACGTGAAAGCGTGTTAATTGAACATGTCCAATCCCGCATTCCATCCCGAGGAAAGGAGCCAACGGAGACGCGCTTATGGCACACGCAATGGTAATGCGTTTTTTTAGGTTTGTGAAAAGTTGAGTTGGAGTTGGACAGTAATGACTTATGTGTAGACGCTGGAGACCATAACGTTCTGTAAGATAAGGAGGGAATTAAAGCGAAGTTTGCACATGTCTACACATTGTTATTATGATTGCCATCTAAAGGGTGAACACATATTTTACTCTGGGTTGGAAACTCCATAAACTCCGGTGTAATTGTTTCTGTCCATGCGCACTTATGTGGTCTATGAGATCCTACTGCATGTGGTGGTGAAAATGTAAACTTCTTCATGCGCTCACCTTAAGTATTAGTTTGGAGTCACATTAGTGATGATTTGGAGAAGTAAAGTGACAAAACTTACATCAAGGCCAATGAGAGAACCGTATATAAAAACACAAGGTGACCACCTACTACTAATGTCTCCTGGAGACAGTGTGTGTGTGTATATACTATGCTAAATGTAAATCAGAACTCATGTGGTATATAGACCTGTTCACCTGTTTTCCCAGGAGATGCAGGGTCTGCTACTTTTCTCATTCTCTCTTCAGCCAAATGCATTTTGTGGGTCAAACTCACTGATGTGTGGCTCCCAGAAACGGTAGTGCACATCCCAGCAGTATTTAAGTGGGGATTCCCCAATGTGCCAGACAATAATGACTTTCCTCAAAAAGCATTCTGGATTAGCACAGGGAGCTGCAGTTGACTCTTTGGGTTTCACTTAACCTGACAGCTGTTTGATTGCCATCTGTGCCAATTCTGCATCTGTCTCTTAAACTCCCAATTTTTACTGTAAGTTTGCTTCTCTGAAGAGAGTGGTTGGACAGCCTAAATAAAGAGTCAGTTGGTAGCAGCCAGTTTTCCTTGTCAGACACCCTGGGACATCCTGGGACAGCAGCCAGGACCTATGGGGGGGGATTGGCTTTAGGCTGCCTATGAAGTGTAGCAGCCTCTAAAAGCCCCCTTTCCCTCATACCTCAACCCTTCATCCTCTTTCCCTCTTCTTCCCATGAGTCTAACCCAACAACATCCTGAGATCAGGCCTCATAATCGCATTATGTGCAGGAATGTATGCTGGCAGATCAGCCATATAGTCTGTACATTAGGAGGGATGTTGACCGTATTAAAATTTGTAGGTACCTGAGTTGAATTCTTCCGCTAAATGCATCTTTAGCAATAAGCCTTGTTTTCAAAACCCTTCCATGCTAGGTAACTAGGACTACAGTTGAAAATTAGCCGACTGGCTAACACTGGCACATTTAAAGAAATGTTGATTAATGTGCATTGTCCTAATCAAATAAATCTAAATCTCATCAAGTTTTGAATTCTGAATTGTCGTCTACTGCAAAACTGTGCACAAAAATATGTCAACAGCCAACTCAAAAGCAGAAAAAGGAACTCGTATTGTGTGTCGGCCTGTCTGTGAAGCAGGCAAATGAGAGCTGTGAGAGCTGTCATTTCTCATTGCACTTCAGACATGAGTCAGTGCCCCGCTGAGGGAGACAAAACGCAGACTCCACAGGAAACCAACTTCTCAATCAAATTATCACCATCTCCAGTGCTGGAGAGGGGTTAGTTTTAGGTGACTCACTAAAGTTGATGGTTGATGACAGAGTGGTTTCAGACAGATTCTACTGACGATAACCCTGCAAATGAGCTGTTTGATCTGCATAAATTGTGTTTAGTGTCAGTCAAGATTTTTTGTACTGTAACACAGCATGCAAAAAAAGGAACTTAATGTGTAGTATATTACATTAAAGCACTGACGTTATGCATAACCAGGAGATTCAGTGCATCTGCCTAGTGACGTGGCAGAGTGTGAACGTAGCCGGTGTTTACTAACCTCTGACCTGTTGTCAGCCTTTGAAAAGGCCTCCTGGTGCTCCTTTCCACGGCCAGCGGTCATTCCTTTTCACTCCATGTGTAGTTCCCAGTCCACAGCGAGCTGCTCTGAACTTGGCTAATTAACGATGAAAAGGCTCTAACGGGTTTTGCCTTTTCACTCTGAACAATGAGTCGTCACCATTCTGAGAGACTGTGGGGGAAAAGAGAAGGAACAGGCCTCACAACAGCCGGGGCGGTAGCCAAAACAGAACCCAGTTCTGGCCAGAACAGTTGCTGTTTTTGGTCCGCAGCACAGTGGGCTTGGAGTAACGTTGTGTGGGAAAGTGACCGGCACCATGCTGACTGGACCTTTCTGACTTGGCCACTTCATTTAGATTCTGCTCAGTTCAGTCATCTTTTCATTTATCCCTAAGCCCTCTGCAGCCTGTACAGTATTGTGCAGCTCATTAAAGCATTGAGATGTTAATTGGACGTCGATGCTGAGGTTACAGTGTCCATTTTGGCATGCTGCTTAGGCTCCAACCTGACTGTAACAGCAGTGACCCCCCCTGCCTGGCCTACCCAGCCGCGGTCTGGTGGGTGGTCCTGGTCTCGGGGCTGCTGTGTCAGCCGACTGGTCAGCTTTTGTGCGATTGTCAAAGGAGGAGCAGGCTCTGGCCGAGGGTCTGGGCGGAGGTGTCGACACAATCCCATTTGTCCCTGCTGCTGTCAGCTGTGAAGAAAGGGAAGTGGACAAGGCCTCGTTATCAGCCTGGGAGGGACGGTTAGTGATTGTGCTCGACTTGACACAGAGAGGCAATTCTGCACACATCGGACATCCTGCCCACACCCACAACTGACCCTTAACACCTCCTTTGAATCAATCAATGTATATGCAGAAAAATGAATGCTGGTGATGAGGTTGTACAAGTGGATGTTCTTTTTTTTTCCAATCTTGTGTTTACTAGTGACATCCAGCAACCGAGCTGTTGCATCTTTGTTTTTGCTTGACCTTAGCCTTATCATGTCCCTGCCCACTATTCAGCAGCTCTTGCCAAAACTGTCAGCCTTATCTGCCTCCTGTCAGACTCTCCTGAAGGCTAGAGGAAGAGGAGAAGAAAGGGGGAAATCTCAAATGAATGTCTAATGACGCCTCCTCGGCTGAGCATATCAGTGTTTAATAGCTTTGGCTATATTTTCAAATGATGCCATTCTTCTTATCTCTAAACTGTTCTTTAACCTCGCCTACATTGTTGCACTCGTGGCCGGTTGGCGGTTTTTTTTCCACATGCCTTGCACTGTAATCTAGGTTTCACCTCATAGCAGTTTAACTGTCATAAGTATGTCCAGTAATTTTAGCTTTTCATTCTCTGCAGTTTTCAATGACCTAAATTTAATCCAGTGGTCCCGTTGGCTACTTGGATGCAGAACTGTACTATCTCTACACATACACAATATATTTGAAAAACCAATAATGTGGTTGTGATTATTCTGTCTCCTCACTAATCTCTCTCTCTCTCCGCTGTTTGTTTCCCAGGGGAAAGTTTGCGGTGGTAAAAAAGTGCATTGAGAAGGCAACAGGGAAGCAGTGGGCTGCCAAGTTTCTGCGAAAGCGACGGAAGGGTGAGGACTGCCGCATGGACATCTTAAATGAGATCGCCGTGCTGGAGTCAGCCAAGGCAAACCCCTACGTGGTTGCTCTGCATGAGGTCTACGAAACCAACAACGAAATCATCCTCGTTCTGGAGTGGTAAGACAATACTGTAGACTTTACAGAAGTCAAATGTTTACTGAAAAAAAACAGCTTTGTCTGTCACTCCAAAGTTTGTTTAAACTCTCACACACCCTTTCACTGCCGCTGATCTTGGAAGAAAAATGATGGCGGTAATCTAAATGGCCTTATAAACTTTTCTCACTTATCAGTGTTTGAGCCATGCCAGGAAAAATGGGGATAAAATGATTAGGCTATCAATCATAGGGGAGATGAAAATCCTTTAATCATCACTTACTGCAAACTTTCCATGACTGGAGTTTTTTTTTTTTTTCTCATGTAGCATGTCTGAGGGATTTGGGGACACTAAACTGGCTTCGAGAAATCTCCCTAACCCATTTTATTAATTTCTACTTAATAAGCAACAATGTTTGAGTTTGGGGAAACCTCACATCACATCTCACATACACGTCATGCAACATCCTGCATTGTGCACAACCTAAATGTTAATGCATTGGTGTTTTCGTGGGAATTGTCAGCTTTTATCTATCAGTCTGATCTGTGAATCAGTCCTGGCTTCGAGTTATCTGCTGGTTGCTGAGGTTAGCCTACAGCTGCATGTCCCTTAAGTCTTTCTCACCTCAAAAAAAACAAAACACGCACACACACACGTGTGAAATGCATAGCCCTTGCACTATTGTGACATGAACTCAGCCTTAAATGGAAATTCTCTCTCTCTCTGTGGTTAGTTGCTCGTCTCGTAGCCTCGACACCTCAGTTTCTTGTTATGCGAAATGGCTGTCAGGAACTGTCACTTTAAATACAAACGTGACAGAACTGCACCGAGCTCACCGTGTAAAAATAACGATATTGAGCTACAAATGAGTCAGTTTACACCCCACTGTGAGAACGTATTGCTCTGTAGTCTAGACTCAACATGCAGGTGAGGTGCCCGGCAGCTGGGACGAGCGGCTTGCTCAGTGACCCAGCACGGTCACCCCGGCTGTCTGGCTCCGGTCTGTTGTTGTTGGGTGTTAAATGACATGATGCATATCCAGTAAGTGTTCTCTGACTGCTCTAATGATGGCCTCTAATTAGGATTTGGAAAGGACACTTAGCATCTTAATTACCTTGCTCGCCTCATTACAGGGAGATAACACGGGGCAATTACACTTGAACCATGTTCCCCTGACCCTGTTCCTGAACTGCTCGCTGCTCAGGCAGGAAGCCCTCCCCTCCCCAGTCCTCGGTAGTCATCCCCACCCTAGACATGGAATGCCTCCTCAGAACAAAGATCTCTCTGTGGGGGGGGGGGGCTCTGACCTCTGACTGAAGTGTGAAAGGGGAAGTAGCACCACAGTTCACCCCTGCATGCCTGCAGAGAAAACATAGCAGGAGGTCAGTCTGCACTGGTCCACAGTTCCTCTTTGGTTTCCAAATGGAGTTGAACTGGGAGTCTTTTGAGCATAAGATCAAGCAGCCTGCACATGCACAATATTTTAGCACTTAAAGGGCTGAGTTTTTAAATGTCAGCTGCTGCTTTTGTCAGTTATAATCTATTGTTTTTCCTTAACCCACGCTGTTGTCAAACTGTCTGACCTCAGCATGAGTTTTGAGAATTGCAAACCATTCTCCATTTCCTGTGGGTTTAAATGTAAGCAGCAAGCGAGGCTCTTTAAAGTAGCACATGCCACTACGCTGGTATAAAGTGTTGTGCACACATATGTGCACACAATTCTCGTAGCCACAACCACATCCTTGGTAATGTCAGAGAAATGGAAGCGAGAAGTTGAATTCTAATCATCGTTGAGCGTGCGTCATTTCTACAGAAAGCGTAATGACTTGTTTGAGGAAGGACCACTTTGATCAAAAGTGAAGGTGCATCACTTTAATTGTGCACAGTAGTTATTCTTCCTGGAGAATTCATCACCGTGATTCATGGTTTATTTCTTGCTTCTCTACATATATGACAGTATCCTGTGTTTAAAAAAAAAAAAAAAAAGTGATAAGCCCATATCTGCTTATGCTAAACGCATGACAACCCCAGGAAATACAGCCCTTTTTAAATGTAGGCAAGTTCAGAAGTGTATCATTTGTTTAAAATCATTGATACTTTTACAACTTAACTTTCAGCATCACGTCTAATCATTCATGCATTTTCCCCTCATACTGGTGTTTATTTATACTCCTAATGGCATATTTTAGAAAGAATACATATTTTTAACGATGGGATTCCTCTTACTGTGGCATGAAATCATTGCCCTGTTTATTTCCTTGCCCTTTAACATACAGTAACTCAGATCGCTAATGACCTCACTGGGCTTTAATCGGACTTAACTGGAGTACAAGCGCTGTCCAAAAACTTCAGCCAACGGGCTTGAGATAAGTGGTTGACTGGGTTCTATTAAGGTGACGTCGATGAGCGCCAGGCTTGGGGGCCAGCCAATAAGGGCTTGGACCAGATAGCTTCTCCTTCAGTGCTTAAAGAAGGTTGACTTGGTTCAACATAAAAAAAGGGAAATGCTTAATATGTTCTCAGCTTGTCTTGTTGTGTAGCTCCTCTGTGCCATTACTCGTGTTTGCTGCAGATATTTTTTTTTCTTGCAGCTCTGTGCAGGGGAGGATGTCTCCTACACACTAAAGTAGTGTATACATTAACTCTCTTGGAAGGAGGGAGAGCGAGGGGACAGTATTTAGACTTTAGGGGAAGTATCAGATCATTCCTAAGTGCTTGGCCAGAATGTGTGCAGTCTGTTGAATTTAAACAATGGTCTTTATCAAGATTTTAAATCCTCTCAGGCGCTCTGCTGACAGCTTAATGAAGCTATTGAAACACTTTGTCATGTCAAGCATGTAATGGTTCAGACAGGTATGGTAATAGTTGAAGTCCATGTTAAGTTGGCAGATTTAAAGCTATAGTGCGTAGTTTCTGTAACCCTTAATTCTAAGTAATGACAACAAAACAATCGCCGCATCCACATGATAAGCCTTCTGTGATCGCGACACAGTTGCTAGTAACCAAGGAGGACACTGAGGATTAAAAACAACATGATGGACTCTTCAGAATAGGTAATTATCTTCACTCGAGATTCTGTGCACGAAAGTTGCTGGACGACACTAGTTTCTGAACATAGCCATACTGACAAATGCAGAGAGAGTTGTGTAGAGCTGATGGTCTTAATTAGCTTTGTAGCAACTCATTTGGCGATGGCTTGACTGTAATGGATGTTCATTAATATCGAAAAGTTATGCACTGAAGATTTAACCCTTGTGTTGCCTTCCCGTCAACCTTGAAAGAAACACTTATTTTTTCGACGTTTTTGAGGCCTTTTTTTCACAGTTTGTTTTTGCTTTTTCCAATGTTTTTAATTGTAAAATTTTTCTTCTAAACATGTTCAGCGCTTATTTCTACGTCCCATATTTTCTGATATAAAACAAAAATTGAAAATGGGTCAATTTGACCCAAAGTCAAAACAAGGGTTCAAGTTTATTTTGCTTTTAGCTTTTAGTTTTTTCTGTTGCAATTTTCAACAATATAATCAAAAGCGTCCGTCAAACCACACTTGTTTGTCTTTCATTTGTTCCCCGAAATGAAAAAAAACTAACACCAAGCTTGCTGCATAATATACATGTGCTGATCAATGTAAACAGTTAAGTGCAGTTTCATTGTGTCTCTCCACTGCTGTTTGCAACCAGCGGGGTAGGTGGCAGGTCAAGTATTCTGTGCAAAAAAAGATTATACAGACCAATGACGGATATCCTCAAAATCCCCCAAAACACGGGTGCTATTTTCACAGCTGAGGATAGTAAAGAATGCGCAGTTAGGAAGCTAACAGGGGATTGGCCGATGCTGGTTATGTAACAGTCGTGCCCAGGGCCTGGTCACACAGTTTTCCTCTGAAGATGAAAAGCATGTGTGCCATCTAAATCCCCCACACATGGTTCTTGTTCTTTTTGGGTTAACTGTCAGCTTCAGGCATTGATCTGACTGATGGAGCATCCAACGTAAATCCACCATGTCTCCACTTTACTTAACGTTGTTACACAAGCGCAGCAAGACCAGGCAGGACTATTCCTTCCACAAAAATATGAGAAGTCACGGTTGAGTTGTCTAATTACTAAATTCCAAAAAAGGCTAATCCTTACATGTAAGTTGTTATGGGTCGAACAAGCAAAAAACTATGCTGGCTGAGGCTCATACAGTATCTACTTACCACCTTGACCCTACCTTTTGGAAAATGTTTAGGCTTTTATTAGTTGGCCAGTGTTTGCTTCTGTATCCACTGTTTTCATTTAGTAAGTTAACCTGCAGCATATCAGGCTGTATAAGACCTTATCTAAACCTGCTGTAAACGGATAGGACCTTTCTTATCTCCAGTAATATTCATGAGAACGAGAAGGTGCAAGCAGAGGCAGGGAACCAAAAATTATATTGATTCATGTTGGACTCGCATGCATGTGTAGATGTGGATGGACTTTGTTCCGTGTGTGTGTGTGTGTGTGTGTGTGTGTGTGTGTGTGTGTGTGTGTGTGTGTGTGTGTGTGTGTGTGTGTGTGTGTGTGTGTGTGTGTGTGTGTGTGTGTGTGTGTGTGTGTGTGTGTGTGTGTGTGTGTGTGTGTGTGTGTGTGTGTGTGTGTGTGTGTGTGTGTGTGTGTGTGTGTGTGTGTGTGTGTGTGTGTGTGTGTGTGTGTGTGTGTGTGTGTGTGTGTGTGTGTGTGTGTGTGTAAGTCAGCCAAGCTAAACTCCACTGGGTGGCTGCACAGTTTTTTTTTCTTTTCCTCATCTTATCCTTGTTTTGTTTTCTCAGTTTTCCTTCCTGTGCTTTCCTTCCAGCGCTGCCGGTGGTGAAATCTTCAACCAATGTGTTGCTGATAGCGATGAGGCCTTCACTGAGAAAGATGTAATCCGGCTGGCCAAGCAGATCCTGAATGGAGTGGCCTTCCTACATCGGAACAATGTGGTGCATCTGGATCTGAAAGTAAGTCCAATGAAAGATTACGGGACAATATAGGACAGTCTATTCCCTCGAGTGGCAGACTGAGGGAGATATGGTTTCTGTTATGCAACCTTGACTCATTCAGTATGTCATGACCCTGTTCCCACGAGGAATCAGTTGATAAAGGAACCTGACTGAGCTATCATGTTTTCTTTCATGGCCCCTACGCATCTTGTAAATTAACCAAGTATCTGGTTTCTCATTACACACGTTACACAACTCCTTTTAAAAGTGAATGAACATTCGGCTAGTCTGACCTAGAATTAATCGCAGTTGGACGTAAACTCCAGTATTTGAACACACAACCCATGGAGCCATGTCAGTGGTTGGCAGTGATATCCTACCAGTTTTCAGTCTCATCTGAGACAGAAAACAGAAATCTTCAACAGCAGAAATCTTCAATAGAAGTAGTAACTGCAGGGGCGCATCCAAATTATTGTCAATTTTTGAAAGTTTTTTCAAAAATTAAAATATCTTAATATGAATCCAACATATTGTTAGCAAATATAAATTCCCACTGATGATAGGCTTACTGGCCTAGAAGGTAGTCACTAAGAGAGCCATCCACAGATGCACACATTACACATTATATCCTAAGGATTCACTGTGTATGTTTAACATTAAAAGATGATTTATAAAATCATGCCGACAATTATTTTAATAGCTTAGTATTCTATGCAAAAAAAGTATGTATGTTTATGTATAAAGGCTTTAGGCCGCCTTATATTGTAGGCCTAGTTTAATATGCAAATTCATTATATACAATATGTGGAAGGGGGTCCCTGCTCCGTCTCTCTTTCAGTTAAGGGGTCCTTGGTTTAAAAAAACGTTGAAGACCCCTGGCAAACCATACCCCAAATCTTCTTGGAACCAGTTACATCAACTGCTTTGGCTCATTCACATTGCCCTGTAATTAATTACCTCAGATGCCCCACCTTCTCAAATAAACATTATGTAACATACCTCTGTCTAATCTGTGTGTGTCCTCTCCAGCCCCAGAACATCTTGCTGACCTCTGCTAGACCTCTGGGGGACATTCGCATTGTGGACTTTGGTTTATCCAGACGCATGGACAAAATCATAGAAGTCCGGGAGATCCTGGGTACCCCAGAGTATGTTGGTGAGTCCTGCTTTCAGCCCTTAAATACCCAGAATCACCTGTGTCTTTTCAATGTGAGTGCCATTTATCATGACTAATTGGGGCAATGTGTTTCTGTTGCAGCACCAGAGATCCTGAACTATGAACCCATTAGCACTGCAACGGACATGTGGTAAGTGTGCTACAGTAGTCAATGTGACTATTTCCACTCATTTAAGTGGATGCCATGCAGAATTCGTTTAGTTTGATTTACTTCTCAGAATAAAGACATTCAGGACGGTGACATCACCTCCCTAACATGCAAAGCCAGTCTAGACCTTTGACCACAAGATCATCTGTGCTTCATACTTGCAGTTAATGACTAGACAGCGCAGTGGAAGACAGACAAAAATGTTGTGGGTCGCAAAGCAGATTCTGTAACCATCAAACATGACAAATTCCCTCATAACTTCCTTCCCTTTCTTACTCCCTCCCTGCTAGGAGTATCGGGGTCCTGACCTATGTCATGCTGACGGGCGAGTCTCCTTTTCTTGGTGACGAAAAGCAGCAGACATTCCTCAACATCTCCCAAGTCAACGTAGACTACTCGCAGGACACGTTTGAGGGGATCTCCTCCCTGGCTGTTGACTTCATCAAGTCCTTGTTGGTTAAAAACCCCAGGTGAGGCCGTTTACCGTAAAAGTTAAGATATAATCAAATGTTCTGATTATGGCTAAAACAAAAAAGTTTCCATCAGCATCGCTTTGAGCTGATTTACACACCAAGGATGTGAGTCAGGTTCACACCCGCACACAAGTACATCCACAAGCGTCTAAATGAGTGTATGTGGTAACAAGATTTGCGTCACTTAGGTAAGACATCGTTTCCTTTATTGCAAATGGTGGCTGTAAACTCACCTCATTTATAATAAAAAAAAAGAATTTTTAGGTCAGTATCTTTTGAGTTTTGACATTACACCAAACACTGATGTATCTGCTTTGTGTGTCACTATGATGAAGAAAGAATAGTTCAGCTAAGGTAATTTTCATGGGAAGCTATGTAACCATATCTCTGAACTAATTCTGATTGACAGCTCCAAAACTGAGCCCATACTTTGTCACCACAATTTGTTGATGAAAAGTAGCAGCAGCCTCTGTCTCACATCCAGAGCCATAATCTCCAGTCAGTATAGTTTCATTGCAGCAGATTACTGGTAGCGTTGGAAAAAGTAGAAGATTCCTCAGTGTTTGAATAATCGGCACTGGATGGAGGGGAAAAAATCTTGAGAGCAAAGAAAGTGCTTTTCTTTGTGGTTTTCCAAACCAAATGTTGAAAAGGAATATGGCAGACGTCTGCAAGAGAACGGATTGAGGGAATCGTAAACTCCAGGCAATCGGTCGGTTATGTAAACTCTTTGGGAATTTTCACTCATCCGCAGTGTTATTGTGTTTGTGTGTACAGGAAGAGAGCCACTGCAGAAGAATGCCTCAACCACCCCTGGCTGAACTCACTCCCCCATCCCAATTCCCACCCGCACCTCCACACCAGGTCGGCCTCCTCCCTGGACGAGCCAGAGATGAGCCAGTCGGAGTCAGAGCCCGAGAGCCCGGTTCCCTCCCCCGAGCTGGACTTGATCGGTTCGTACCTCACGTGTCCGGGCCAGGGTGGGCTGAAGACAGGCCGTGACACCTTCTCCTTCAGCGAGCCCCCCTTTCCCACGCGGCCTGAGATAAAGCAGGAACTGATCTGCTGAACGATGTTTCGCCTGGTGGAGAGAGACTGAGCAAATTCAAACTCCACGGAGCAGATACTGAAAGCCAGTGAGCCTGCAGCTTCTTGGTCTTGATCTGACTCAGGCCCATGCTATATGGATGCTGTATGCCTGCTACTGGCTGCTTCTACTGCTGTGAGCTGAGCTGTGTGTAGTTTAATACCTCTGCATGTGTTTGAATATTACACGCTTCCCCGTGCTGATTGATGGTTGTACGGAAGGAATGTGAGCGGAATAAAGATGCAGGAGAAAGGAGTGAAGACATATAAAGGATTTTTGTCACAGGACTGCACTGCTGCCTTAAAAGTGACAGGGCCTAGCTTAGCACTGTGGCTAGTTCACCCCTGCACGAACACGGATTTCTCTTTTTACCCAATTAGCCTTTTGAACTGGGTTTCAGAGAAGAGGCAGCCTTGGGAAATGACTTCACTCGCTGCGTGCTCTCATGAAAACAAGTTATGCTTCAGCTGACCCAGACATATCTTCTGTGATGAGTTTTGTTGAAGGGTTTTGACAGATGGTTGTACTTAACAATAAGAATTAAAGTAAAGGACAGACCCTACGCTGAAGCCAGACGATTCTACTGTTTTATGTGTTTATTTATGCGTGTTTGTTCTACCACTTCACCCCCTTAAACACACAAAACCGCATCAACGCCTGAGTTTAAGATGGAAATAGTAGCATTTTTTTTTTTTTCAAGGACAATCTTAAGCACTTTTTATTTAGTTATTGGACTTCCATGTTATAGTAAAAAACCAAAGGCTATTCAAGCACAGTCAGCTGTCACACAATGTACTGTACATATTAAACATTTTCCACCACACACCGGTTTTTTCACATTACCTTTTTATTTACAAAGTGCCACTTTTTTGACCTCACTTCTGTGTTAATATTAGTTTTTTCTGTTTTGGCTATTGCACAAGTGGTGTTTTTTTTTTTGTTACTTAACTGCGAGGTTGCCACAAGATTTAAGGCTCTTAAAATATTGTGAAAATATCAGTTGTGGAAAGAGGGAATGGCAGGAGTTAAAAGCAACACATCAGTTTTGTTATGACTATTGTAATTGATGAACAATGAACATGGTCAACTGAAGATTCGTATAAATATGTGATGTTTGCCTTCAAATGCTCGGGAGCAGAGAAATTAAAGTATTTCTGAAAGTACTGACATGTATATTGTGAGTTAGTATTAAGATTAATCTGTAAATTAATTTTTTATGTTTTGTTTTTTTTATACCAGTGTATGAATGTTAACATCATTATATCATGTTTTAATTTGAATGTTAACTTTTACTTATTTGTTTTCTGCTCATGAATTTAGGCAGGTTTGCACTTGTCCTTGTGGACTTTATGTCAAAATTAATAAATGTTGATGGTATGCATTGCAAAATGTAACAAAGAAAAATACAGGTGCATTTTGTATCAAACTCTCCTACTTGTGTGTGATTGTTTTTATAGCAACAGCAAATGTAATATTTAGCAGCATTACTTTATTTTCCAAGCAGTCGACTTAGCTTGTTACTTTCTAATTAAATTTAAGGGTTCAGTTACATCCAAACAGTGAACAAATAAAAGAGCTGTACATTTTTACTCATACCGGCATGGCTTTAGCAAAGCCTGTCTACGGAAAGCCTTTTCACTCCCTATTCAGCCCCGTTGTACCCAATGTGGTTGCAGTTCCACCAGAGTTCCACGGCAGGTGATTAAAGGCAAAATTAATGGGACACTATGGAGCTAGATGGCTAAATTTGTCTCTTTTGTCTGATTGTCATTGAGAAATGTCAATTTAAATAGTTAATTTCAGTTAATTTTAAATAATAGAAATAGTTTTTGCAAGTTCAACATTGATTATAGGTTGAATTTGAAGTAGGACTACTTATGTCCTTTTGATTTCTTACAGGTTGAGTCGTTGTTGCCCATAACACGCTAGCATTCTGCTAATGAATGCTGATTGGTCAGTGAAGGACTGATTACGATCAGAGATCCCGTTTGACGGCATCCAAAGCAAAACCAGAATGTCAGAGTGAATATTTCGGCGTGGCCTTTAAAACATTAGCAAACCTCTTTCTAGCATGTGTATTGACGGGGAGAGCCTAACCTGTCAGCTGTGTTGTCGATGTCTCGAGAGAAAAAAGGAAGTGAGTCAGAGCTTGCCGTAAAGCAGTATCTCTGGCTGTGTATGACGTCATTGACATTTTATAAAAGGCTTTTTAGAACAAAAAGCCACTTTAAAAAAATGTAACACCCAACAGTGTGTATTTTCTTAGCCTCCCCTTTCGAAAACTTATATCCTGAGAAAAGTCGATTTTGAGGGGTATAGCTCCATAGAGTCCCATTCATTCTGCACGCGCCTGTGAGCGCCCCAAGTGGAACTCTGGTAGAACTGCAACCAGTTCAGATGCCGGAAGTATCGACAGAGTGAAACTTCTTCCCTTATTAGAAATTCTTTGGCTCTAGGCGTGGTGGTCAAACACATAGAAAGACAGTATATAAACTGGACCAACAGATCCCGTTGCTCTGGACGGAGACCAGTGGAGGATATTAGAAGCACTTTTCCGGTGAGCGCTGAGCATTACTGCAACAGACAGTATATAAGTTACTGCGCAGCCTCCAACTGAGAGACGTAAATGTGACGTGAGCAACCTGTATGAAAGTTGTAGGTCTTCTGGTAGCTGTGCCAAGAGAAATCTCAATCATTCCCAATCTGGCAGAGACGGAGAGCGTAGGTATATGTAAGGAGATAACATAGGCACAGGCTAATTATAGCTAACTAAAATGCTAGTTAACATTAATAATTAAACTTAAACAGCTAATGTAAGTCGAAACTGCCTGCGAGCTTCTCCTGTACTATACGGTAATTCCTCTACTATGCAACAGTAAGTCGCGTGGTTATGACACAATCGTTAGCCTATTTTTACAAAAACGTCTGCTACGGAGCCATAACGTGAGATACAAGTTAATGGAGCCTTTTATACATTGTCGTGTTTCTTTAGAAATAAACAATGGACAAATAAAGTCTTTAACGCTTCAGATGTAAAGTTATTCGCTATCAAAGTGACGTCAAAATGAATGTCAGTCAATGGAATGCTAACGGCGGGTGAGTGCTTGTTAGCATCAAAATAGCGCCATAGGAGGTTCGAGTTCTGAAGAGAGGCTTACTCCCTTGGTCAAACACTCCACACTGAACTATCTCAACAACTGATGGATGGATTGCCCTGACTTTTTTCTGTCATGGTCCCCAGATGGTGTGGTCATCTGGGAACTTTGGTCATCATCCTGGTTTTTCCTCACTCATTCCAAGATCCACTAGCATGTCAAAGGTTTTGTTTATGACCTAATATTTGCATAACAGGTGACATTCCCATCAGCCCCTGCTGTACTTTGTGTACAAATTATTTTTTGATCCCATTTGAATTGAGCCACGGATTACAAAAATTATGTTCGTCAATTTAAAAGATAATTTTTCAACCGAAGAAAGTCTCAGTTTATTGTTAAACTGTTGAAGTATAAGACTGTGAAAATACATAATTAGAAAGACTACACACTTCAAAGTCGCATGGATGACATCTCGCTGAAGCTAAGATGTCTATGTGTATCGTACTGGGGATGTACGTTACTCAAATGAGCAGAGGATCTTGCTTGTTCTTTTGCTTATCTGCTGAAAACACTTCACTGGATAAAACACAACAGGTAAGATAATGTTACATGTGTTGTGGAACAGAGCTAAGCTAGCTAGCGAGCAAGTTGAGCAGCAAGCTAGGTGACGTAAATTGTGTAAGACGAGAGATGTAGTTCACTGAGCAGTTTCACACAAAACTAAGTGGTCATATGACAAACCTACGGCTAACTGAGACTTTCTTTGGCAAAAAAAATCTTTTAAATTGACGAACATCATATTTGTAATCCATGGCTCAATTCAAACGGGATCAAAAAATAATTTGCCTCTCCCTGTTCAATACCGTTCATATTTTTTCCGAATTAAGCTCCTATGAGGTTCACCAGAAGGAGCGTGACTTTGGCTCTCTATAAATTCATACATTTCAGTGTGCATAACTTTTCATATGATATCATACAAACCATTCATGAAAATGCGTTGCAGCCAGATTTATGCATTCTGCCATTAGCTCACAGTTTCAAAGCAGCTAGCTAGCATGGCTGCAGCGTTTTCAACTTCATTACTGCAAGTAACTGAGCAAAGGAATAGCCCACCAGTATGTTTTCTTGCAGATTTTTTGTGCAAACTCCTAATGGAATAAATTAAATAAAAAGTAAATCAGATTTTTTGATTTAATGAAAAAGAAATGTTGGATAATAATATCTTCATGGAGCCAATATCTGAACACTTTTATGTTTCTGGCCTCAAGCAAGGACATCAGCATTTCAACATTATCAGTGAACCTCTAATGGCTTGCATTATTCATGTATAGACTGTATAGACTTGCATTTGTGCTTATTGGTCTTTAACAAAGTAAACAAAACCGGGATATCCTCTGGGATAGTGGTTCCCAACTTTTTTTGCTAAGTGACAGTGTCTACTAGCAATCGCTCATCACAGGATGCATACAGTTTGTCTATGACTGATGAGTAATTTAACCAACCATGCTCAGATTGATTGATTTAAATAGTTGTTAAAAGCTTTACTTGGTTAAACTCTAGTATTTCATAATAAAAAGCAACAAAAGAGAAAAGTCAGACTTCTTAATTATAGCATTAGCCTTCAGATTTACTGAACTTTTTTGTATTATTTTTTGTACACCACATATTGCTATCCCTTTGCTAAATGTTCTCGATATCCCATGATGCTGATTTTAAAGACCAATACCTTTTAGTGATTTTGTTTGTCTGGTGTTGATGGTTCACCTGCGTGTAGAGTCAGGAGAAAAAGTACCAACACAGATTACCCATGTTTTGAATCAGATCACATGTGAAGCATCTGCTTTTCCTCTATTCGTCTATTTAAAGAAACACAATATCATAAAAAACATAAAAGTACTCTTTTGGGTCAGTCTTCCATAAATATCCAGCAGACTTAGTGAACAGGAAATGCCAGCAGCCTGTGAAGAGGAACACAGAGTAATGCTTTCCACTGTAGTTAAGTCTCTTTCTCTCTCATGCACACACTCTTATGCTTGTTTACTTGTGTCAGGTTAAACAATATCCCTGCCCGCCAATATCCTGAATTCTTGCTTTAATAGCTCTTCCTCTCGTGGCCGGCACTGAGCCAGTTCGGTTCCCCTGTGGCCAGTGAGGAGAAAGCAAGGCTCCCAGCAGGGTCCTGCTCCGGTGGCTCTTGGCTGGACCGACTACTTCCCCTAAAGAAAATCCTGCTGCTGCATTGGAGCTGAGGAATGTCAGAAATGTTCAGTGTACTGGCCTCCTTCCTTTTTTTTCCAAACCTTGTCCTATGCCTCTCGTGCCTCCTTATGGGGTTTGTTTTTCTCAGTGGGAGATGGGATAGTTTTCATACAGCACTCACATAAACATACACAGTTATTGAAGTGGTTAATCAAGTGCCTGTTTCTCAGAAGGACTTTCAGGATCAGTTGATGCGACTTTGATATTTAAGGTGACCATTAGAGGATGATTTAAGACAGATGTTGGCAGATTGCGCTGTAAAAGAGCACTTGGCTCCTACAGATCTAAACAAATACAAAGAGTAGTCAGAAAGCTAACTGTGACATCCAGATAACCAGCTCTCAACAATCTCTGTGGATTGAAACTAAGGTCCTGCTTAATGGTTTTTGAGGGTTATCAGGCAACAAATCTTGCTTTTATAAACCACAGTGAGGCATATTTCTTTTTAAATATCCCATTTGTCTCTCTTGAGGCTGCATAACAACATTTAAAACAGATGACATTAATATAACAAATAGATTTTTCTTGCACTATGGGAAACCTGGGGTCTGACGTGCTGGGCTGTAAGATGTTTTTGCTGTAGGCGTTTCATCTTATGCTAACCAGCCACAGACAAGTCTGTCAGCGCCTCCAGCCATGACACATTGATCCCTTGAGGTTTGTGAAAATCCAGAGCTGGGATTTCAAAAAGTAAACCTCTTGGGAAGCTGAAAGGGCTACATTCTACACTGTATAGGTCAAAAAGGTCACTTATATAACCAAAGATTGTTTGACAGCTGGGTGATCTTTTTCACCCTGTGGCTTTTGCCATCTATGTGCCACTGACAGCTTAGGTACATGACACAAAAATGGTACTGCGACTGTTATCAAATAATTGTTAAAGTCTTATATTTTCTATTATCTTAGTGGACAAAGAGAACATGTAAGGGCTTCAATGGACATGTTGTTTGTCCGTCCGTCCGTCAGTCCGTTGTTGGTGTTGTTGCCTGGTCCTATTTTATGAATGTGTGTGTGTGTGTGTGTGTGTGTGTGTGTGTGTGTGTGTGTGTGTGTGTGTGTGTGTGTGTGTGTGTGTGTGTGTGTGTGTGTGTGTGTGTGTGTGGCAAATAGTTTGACCCTTTTTATGATACCTAAACTGGAATCAATCTGTCTTTGTATTCTAACTTGTTACACACTAATGTATATACACACGTATAGGATTATGTCCCAGAGACACCTGCAGCACAGTGCCCTTGTTTCTATCCCATCTTAATGTTCTAGGCCAACCAACGACCTGTTTCCATTCCTAGTTAGACATAAATGTGTTCCCAGTTCCTCGTAGTGTTCCAATCTCTTCATCAGCCTGACCTCCTGCTCTGGTTGTCTCTCTCTCAGTCTCACAATCTCCGAAACTCTTTCAGTGAACCGGTTTTCTCAGTAGTTCCCCCTCGCACCTTACATAAAGGGGAAATTCCTTTACGCTTATGTTCCTGATTATCCAGCAGAGAGAGTACACTGATGTCAGAGAACTCAAGAAACTGTGTGTGTGTGTGTGTGTGTGTGTGTGTGTGTGTGTGTGTGTGTGTGTGTGTGTGTGTGTGTGTGTGTGTGTGTGTGTGTGTGTGAATGACTTTGATCACACATTGTATTGATAATCAAACCATTTTTATTTCATCCATTAAGGAATCCTCAACACTCTGACCTCTCAGTCACTCCCTCCACATCACTCCTGCTGCATTCCAGCATTGACATTTAGGATCCTTATGATTCACATAAAGCCTACAATAAGTGCAAGAGGTCTAGTGGTTAAATGGATGAAAACAAGGAAAGAATCTGCACAGTTACCTGGGATTCTGTATCTTTAACTCACCTCTTAACTCAACTTAACTCAACTCAACCCAACATCCTTAACTGAACCGAACATCCTGTAATATTTCCTAGACATAAGACCAAGCACGACAAATCAAAGCCTGGCTGAAATTCTCCATGTCGCTGAATAGATGTCGCAGCTTATACTAGCAAAAGAAAAACAGAAAGAGAGAGGAGAGAATTTCCAGAAACACTCGTAACCGCTGGTAATATGTTTCTCATGGCGGTGCATTCATAGCAGCGAGGGAGGCAAATGCCTTTGGTTAAGCAGAACTATTTATTCTGTCCCTGGAAACGGTTGAAGAACAACAAAAGCATTCTCAACAAAGAATAGCATGACCTGATGCTGCTGCCTGTTTTCCTCTGTCTGAGGTGAGTATATCCCCCTTTAACATGGGGGCACTACTGGCACACACATCGTACTCAAAAAGCCACACAATAGAATCAGCTCAGAGAGAACTTTTCAACTCAAAAGCTGTGTAAGGAACCCAACCAAAACAAGTGACACTGCTAAATTATTCCTAAAAAAGGTTCAATTTCAATGTGGGTAAGCTCATGGAAAAAAACAAAAACACTGCTAGTTCTGTTGTTTGGATTTGCAGGACGCGGTGCACACGAATGCTCACTCACATGTACTTAAATTGCAGTTTATATATACACACACACACACACTTGCCAGAGTACCCACATTGAACTCCACTGAATCGCTACAAATTTGGGAGGGAGTCCAGGTTTTCAGACTGACTGAGAACAGATTCTTTTCGAGTGCTTGCAACCCACCGTGCTCTACCTTTTTACTACGGTACTGGATTAGGGATTAATTTTGGGGCACACACACAAACACACACACACACACGCACAGAGGCAAGTGCATTCAGGACTCAGGCACATGGTTTACTAAGTTAAGATGATGGTCTACTTTTTCTTCTTTCATTCATTACCTTTCTTTTACTGCTTTCTACTTTCATATCTGTACATAAAATACTATAATGATCACAAATGACATATTGCATACAGTCTTACCTAAACACAGGACCTCCTCTTTTAGCAAGATGATGACACATGAGGCCTTATTTAAACATTACGTAAACTTCAGCATGAAAATTCCATAAAAACATCAATTTGTTTAGGAAAGATGGGAGATAAAATTGACTTTGACTCTTTTGAAAAGTTTAGGTTTCGAAAGAAGACTAAGAGTCTACATCTATGGTAGCAGCTCTGTGAGGCTATATGGAAGCATGTTAATCAGGTGTAACCATGTTCACCATCTTAGTTCAGCACGTTAGCATGGACATATTTGCTAAAAAGCAGCACTTTACACAATCCATTTAATATTTCACAAAATTCATGTTGGTGCTAAAGGCAAAGTCAGGGGATCACCAAAGTCAGTATAGGATTCTCTCTCGGCATCATGAATATCAGTACAGAATGCAGTGTTACAGTAATCCATCCAATAGACGCTGATATTGCAATAGGTCATGTTTGATTTAAGGTTTATTTTGTTTGGTTTGTGTTGGCAGTGTGAGCTGCCACTTGTTGACTTGTCAGTATGAGCTATGATAGTGTGACTAAAAATTTTGAGACGAAGAGAGGAGCAAACATGTCCTTTTCAGGAACTTGGTGACTTTTCAGTGGAACTTGTTGCCTCCAGGAATATTTTCAAGGTTTCCTGGAGCAATAATTTAGTCAAAATGTCAGCTTTCACATCTTTTTATGTGATTGTCTTTTTTTTTCTTTTTTTTTCTACTTGTTTTCCTTTTCTCCTGGCATTTTGTGCTATGCAACTTTCTTCCACAAAGGTATGGAGATGTGTAAATGATGTGTACATGATGTGTGTGTGTGTGTGTGTGTGTGTGTGTGTGTGTGTGTGTGTGTGTGTGTGTGTGTGTGTGTGTGTGTGCGTGCGTGCGTGCGTGCGTGCGTGTATGTTCAATTTCTTTCAGTGCTGTCAAATTTTTAGATTGTCTGAAGCTTCCTGATGTAATCAGCGAAATCCGAGGGTGAAAAAAGAGCCTGGAAACAATAGCTGGGGGGTCAGACAGGTCGTGGAAAACTGTTTGAAGAACAATGTTATCTGGAGACCTGGTAATAAAATCCCAGTGTTGTAAAAAGGTACAAGCCCTTCGAGTAAAGAGTGGCTTCCGCTCTCCCAGACTAACCTGGGCCGTCTATTAGCCGAATGGACCTGCTTTTCAGTCACGTCTGGATGAACACGTTTACCTTCTCTGTCTGTCAGCTATGATCATTCCTGATGTGAAAGCCTGTGGGCAGTTTGTCACCGTGACAGCCTTTATTTCTACTTTTGAAGGTGAATGTCAACAGGGAACAAAACCTAGAAATATAAGTGAGGACAGATTGTCTCAGCCCTTTGAACACTAAAAATCAAACAAAATTCAATGTCATTCATAAAGCTGCCAGCTAACATGGCAATTAGTCTGTTGGTTGGTCCACTACTTTGGTCCTAAAATATAAAAGAATTATTTGGATGGATTGCCATGAAATTTGACACTCATGGCCCCCAGAGGATGAATCTTGATGACATTGATGACCACCAGACTTTTCCTTCAGTGTCATCATCAGGTCAAAATTTGTCCAGTACTTTGGTTTATCAATAGTTGCAAAATAATTACATAAATTATGCCATTCCCATCTTGCTGGGCTGTACAGTACTTTGTGTTTAGTTCTAAATTAGCAAATGTTAGCATGCTAAAATGCTAGAGATGGAGAACATTTTAGCTTTTAAACACAGACCTTTCTTTGATCAATTTTTCCATATTTTGGTAACTACTTGAAGTTGAGGTGTATGATTATTTTATGATTATTATTAACTCACTGGAGAGAAATGACTTGTGTTCTAAGCTTGAAAATGGATTTTATGTAGTCTGTGTCAAAAATATTGTAATATTGCATAAAAGACACAACATTAACAATTTATTCTATAATCAACCATATGGTGGCACGAGATGTGAGCCACTCTTAAAATGTTATCATTTGTTTGTCTGGAAGTCTAACACTGGGCATTAAAATGTGTGTGGGTGGAAAACAGAAGAATAGAAGAGAACATCAATATTATTCCACAGCTGCAGAGTACCTTAGAAAGGAAAAAAATGTGTCTTATGAGTCCATCATCCCGCAGAGATGTTTGTGTTATGCCAGCAAGAATACAGTGAATCCAGATTTCATGCAGATTGATGAAACATACTATAGTTTGTGTTCTTCATGCTGCAGAGACTCTATAACAAACAACATTGTTATTTCACATACAACAAGGTATGGGTTGTTCTTTGTAGTATTTTTGTACGTAAAAACATTACAGTGATACTTCTGGCTCATTAGTTGCCACTGGTGTAGCTGTTTCAGTGGATCAAGAATACACCAAGGCCTTGCAGCACTAGAACAGCTGCAAAAGCATCTCTGTTATCCCAAAGAAAAATCAGCTCTAACCTTACGAGAAACACAACATTCCTAAAGTTTTCTGCCAAACTAAAGTGCACTTAATGTTTGCCTTAGATAAAGGAGCAAAATAAGCTCAGTCTCATTGGGGTGTACGCTTTGAAACTGCAGAGTAAAAGACCCTGGAAGTGTAAACATGGCAGGATTTCTGGGGCTCTTATGCAAGCATGCTCTCACTCCTGGTTATACATTACACACTGGGAAATATCAAATTAAATGAGCTTGTCTAAAAAAATGTAGATAAATAAAGAGCTCCATTATTACTTTGGGCTGTTGTGGCTAATAGCTGCGCCCACTCTAAAGAATACGCAGGATAGAGAACATGGTGTTCCTCATCCCAGAGTGGCTGAAGGCTTTTATGCTGAGGCCTCCCAAAGTGCCAGTAGTCATAGCTTTAGACCTTTAAAAAACATCTCAAATATGTTATATTTTTTTCTTTTCATGGGCAGAATTACAGTGGTGGAAAGTATCTACGTACATTTACTAAGGTACTGTACTTAAGTACAATTTTGAGGTAATTCCATGTTCTGCTCCTTTGAAGTTATATTTCAGAGGCAAATCTTGTACTTTTTTTAAACTACATATATTTTGTAACTTAAGTTACCTTGTACATTCAGATTCAAAATACAAAATATATAATCAACAAATGAAGGGGGGAGAGACATTCTGCATGAGTATGTTTACTTTTGGTAATTTAAGTATATTTTTTTATGCTAGTATTTTTGTACCTTTACTTTGTATGCATGGCTTTTACTTGTATTAGAGTACTTCTGAAAGGTGCTACTTTCACTTACAGTACAAGGTCTGAGTACTTCTTCCACCATTACTGAATTATGGAAATGTAATATTGTGTAAAGCTGAATGTTTCCTGCTGCTTTTGACAGGACTGAGAAAGCCAAACAAACCCATCAAAAATGGGTGGGTACTTCTGTTTGGACTCATTATAACATAATTGCCTGTAAACGGTTAGACTGAGCGAACCCGGTCCATTACACAATGATACGTGACATGTTAAAGAAAAGGCCCATTATGCACAAAATACATAACTGTACATCTACTTAAAAGTGCCCTCATGGCTAATTTCCTTTTCGTTTGCCAAATAAATGTCCGGGATCCTTTTTCAGGCACAAAGTTCAGCAGCGGAGCAGGTAAGTAAGATATATTCACCTGTCACAGACAACTGTAGGTACTTTTATTCTAACATGCAGGGGGAAAACACAACAGTAATTTCTCACGGACCACTGCAACTGTACAACCTGTTCAATAGCACCACCAAGAGGAGTGATGACATGCAGTATTTTGCTGGACAAGTACAATATTGAGGTACTACTCACTACTACTATATTTCAGAGGGAAATATTATACTTTTTACTCCACTACATTCATTTAAGACATGAATGTCCCTTATTTTAAAGATAAAGATTTCATAGTACAAAAAAAAAAAAAAAAACACGATTAATGTATAAAATATGATAGCCCTACATAATTTTGTGCACAAAATTTGCAATTTGCTTTGCTTTCCTTGAGTAAATGTATTTTCTTAAAAAGATCTGCTAGTAACCTTTTAAAAAAAAAATGTAAATCAACAAGTTTTACCCAATTTGTATGTAAAAATGAGCTTGTTCCAAGGGTTGATTCACATTTCAATCAAAAACATGTTTACTGCAGAGACAAACCCCCTTACTTATTTTGAGAACATAATACATATATATTAAAAAAAGAAAACTGCATTAAAGGAGCCACATTTTTGCATGAGTACTTGTACGTATGTAGGAATATGAATGCAGGGCTTTTACTCAGTATGTTCATAGTGTGATATTACTACTTTTACGCAAGTAAAGACTTTGAATACCTCTTCCACTACTGCTGCAGATTAAGCAAACAAATAAAAAAAAGAAAACCAAAACCAGCTTTTTCCACTTTATTGACAGAGACGCACAAATAATGTGGGTGGTAAATGATTTTTGAGGCATGAATTCTATTTGAACATGTCTGCTGTATGCCATTCTTACTCCCTTCTAAGTGCGACAATGACATTTTAAACTTTGACATATGAATGCAAAAAAATCAGCAAGATTGACACTGTTACAGAACATCCACCTATAGATTCCCCTTCATTCTCTCCGTGTAGATCAATTGAGAGCAGATCACTAAACACAAAAGGGCATTTATGGCAATGTTAGTGCACAACGCAGGCTTCATCTCCATCTTCAAAACTCAGACTCACATCCTGACGCAAGTTAAATTGTATTCCCTTTGGACCTTTATAGCTGTGTGAGGTCAGTATGCAGTGGGATAGAGCTGTGCAAAGTGTGTGTGTGTGTGTGTGTGTGTGTGTGTGTAATCAAACCAATGAGATGCTCTGTGCAGAACAATGCCAATGCAGAGAGAAAGAGACAACCTGGATACAACAACATGGAGAGGACAGACAGGAAAGTTGTAAACACTTCTGTCACTTTACTCTGAATCAGCATCAGCCAACATAATCAAGACATTTGCACATACAACTTCATTTGTGATTGGTAGTGAAACACTGCCACATAGGAAAAATGCAGGTTTCACAAAGAAAAGATATGCATAAATATTAAAACTAAATAAAACACAGGAAAAAACTCAATGACTTCACCAAGACAAGACACACTGATAACAGATAATGCTATTTCTCTGAGGAATGAAAAAACGTTATGAGAAGTTTACAACAAATAGCAGTCTGACAGATCGGAGCTTGTGCAGTGTCACTCATGGAAACCTCATCACACACAAAAGAAAATCACAACCGCACACAGATTCTCAAGAGATGAGTGACATTTACAGAAGAAGAGGAGTTGTCAGCTCTCAGTCCTCCAACCCCCCACCCAGGATGCTGTCGAAGGTAAAGGGCAGGAACTTGAAGCCCTGGCCTGAGTAAAACTTGTTTTGGAACTCCACCCTGTGAAGAAAATAAAAAGGTCCGATCAAAAAAAATAAAATAAAGAATAACACAGGCACATGGTGGTGATGGCAGTCCAGGTTAGGTAATGCTGAGCAGAGCAGTCATAGCTGATATGACCCCTGCTTTTCATTCCACAGTGTGCACCCCACCTGAACACACTCATGTATACATCCCTGCTCCTGGACCCGGTCCTGGGCTCAGACACGTAAGCCCTACCCTTCTGGAAAATGATCAGGCTCTATTTTTTTAAAACAGGCCAATGCTAAGTGATGGCTGGATGACCTTTTAACTGAGGAGCCACAAATACCTGCCGTTCCATAGTCTGTATGGTGGAGGAAAGAAGACGAGGAGGAGCTAGAGGTTTTAAAAATATTTCTGTACATAACTCCTGCACTTTTTCTAACAAAAATGATCAGGGATAATCCAATCCCTCTTCATTCCCAAAATGCAGAGGCGATATTTCTTTTTAATCCCATAGATGAACTTTTTTTAAACTCTTTTAAAATAATAAACACTGTCATTACTACTTTTTTTTAGCTAACTGATGCGGCCATTTCTCTGCATTTACTGTAAGCTAGTACATTAGTGTTAATGTTTTTCAAGTATCTCAGCAACTACAAGACCATCTCTAAACAGAGGAGCACTGTCCTCGATGTTCAATATAAAAGAGGTCGGGGATTGCCTCCTCACGGCTCTCACAGACTGTTTCCCAACTCGTCAAATACTGACTTAATTCTCTGCTCAGGACGCAACTATATCACTACGCTATATCTTTACATAGCAAATAGTTGTTTACTGCTATATTAATGTTCTGAATATTGAGTACAGCCCCTTTAAGGTAGAGAGGCCAACTACATTTTTCTCCACCTCTTCTTTGGCACACTTTACATGTGGCATTACATAATCACATTCTGATGCAATCATTAGAAATATTATGATTAGGGTCTTTATATTAGCTTCTCTGCATTCAAAACCGCACCTTATTGTCTCTGTAGGCCATTCAGTGAAAGTGAGTCACCCAGCATTCCTGTGTAAAGGATAATTATAGAGAAGAGTTGCTGCAACACAGGCATGCTCTGTAAATGTGCCAGCGGATTATAAAGCCAGGACGACATTTAGCAAAGCCGGACAAAGACATTAATGAGGAGACAACAAAAGCAAATCGGTGCCATAGCAAGGAGTCGTAGACCGTTCTACACGCAGCATCTGGAGTCAGAAGTGTTCCAGGCCACAGGACAGGAAAGAGAGAGCAAGCACTGGGAAACTACAATTTGTCAACATCTATTTGGGACAAACCCTTTGACTTTTGATTTATTTATTTTTTCCTTAATAAATGGTTGTCATCTATGCTGGATTTACACCTTAAAGTGCTCATATTATGCTCATTTTCAGGTTCATAATTGTATTGACAGGTTGTACCAGAACAGGTTTATGTGGTTTAATTTTCAAAAAACACTATTTTGTTGTACTGCACATTGCTGCAGCTCCTCTTTTCACCCTGTGTTGAGCTCTCTGTTTTAGCTACAGAGTGAGGCATTTCACTTCTGTTCCATCTTTGTTGGGAGTCACACATGCGCAGTAACTAGGTAAGGACTACTAACCAGTCAGTAGCAGAGTATGAGGGCGTGCCACGCTAGCAGCTAGTCGAGCATTATAACGTGTGTTACAAAGTGGCCTTGCGTTAAATCCGGCAAAGGCTGGACTACAATAGAGCAGTTTGGAGCAGTTTGTGAACAGTGTTTTCTGTTGGAGATGGTAAGTCCCTTTGGGGTCGACTTTGGGCTTTTACACTTTGTAAAAGCCTATAAATGTGCACAAAAAAAGATATATAACACAATAAAGGAAAGGGAAAAAGCCAAAAAGCATAATATAAGTACTTTAACTACAAACTGTGACCATTGAACTATTAATTATTTCCTTTGCAATGCAGAGAAGAAGAAGCTGGTCCTGGTTCTTTAAATTAGAAGAAATAGGCTGAAGTGGTCACATTTTGTGTAAAATCACCTACACACAGAAGCAGTAGTATCTCATCTGTTTCTGTTCACCTGCAGATGGCACTATAGGTCTGTAGTTTACCGTGCTTACAAAGATTTGGTAAAGTCCTCCTCTTTTAAAATAGCAAATCCAGTGCACGGGAACTTAATTTTGGATTAATGTTCATTGTAAATACTGTAAAACGCTGGATAAGATGCTCAAAGTTGTACACTAGATTATTAAAACAGAAGCTTTCTTTTTAATGCAATTCGTATGCCAACATGAACAATAGCCTCAAAAATTATTGAATTAATACCCCCTTTATTTCATAATAGGCTACACATGTGACGCATGTGAAACTGAGACCAAAGTTAATATTAAGGAGAGAAAAAAAGAAAGCAAATGAAAGAAACATACTAAACAAATGCCACAAATACAATACTCAACTTACCAGTGCAGTCGCAGTGCATGCAAGAAGGCTGACAACCCCTCCATTATGAGAAGAATGGCAACAGTGAGAACAGAAAAGAAGAAAAAGACTATGGTCAGAATAAAGAAACCTCCAAAGCTGCGGCTAGAAAGGCCAATGTGCATCACCATGGACCACAGCACCTCCGACAACTCTGTGCATTGGACAAAGAAAGCACACAGATTTCAGTGCTGAGCTGAACTTGAGAGTGCATGCATTAGATGTCCACTTCTCTTAACGCATGTGTATATTGCTGTGTTAATCTAATATTGAATTAATACAAACTATTTGATTAATGTAGGATGTGGTAGGAAAAGTGTGACTTACGTGCATGAGCCAGACTGAGGGCCCAAAGCCTCAGATAGGAGGCGGTGTTGGAGATACAGCCCAGGCAGTACTCTATGGTGTGGATCGCCTGATGCACTGCCACATCCCCAAAGTTAAACTGTGGCACAGAGATAGAACATCAAAAACGTAGCTGCATGTCAGCATGAATCTCTAGAAAACAGAATCTCTACGACAGGTCCTGGGGTCCACACGGGAGGAGTCTGCTTCATTGTGTGTGTATTATTATACAGGTTATGGATAGGACAGCCATTTGCCGCTGTAGCTCATCAAAGCCCCTTAAATTAGAAGAGACACCGTCGTCTTAGGACCCTGTGAACCCAAAGTATCAGCAGCCCTGCTGACCCCTCATGCATATCACCGGGACTGTAAGGAAACACTGGCCTACTGGCGCCCACTGCTTGAGGAATCCCTGCGACCCATGTTTCAACAAGTGACTCCTGGAACACACCGACTAACACTTACACACATACAAACACACTTACACACACACAGCTAAGAGAGCAGCCAGCAATGGTTGACAGCATAAGTAGACAACAAAGCGAGGGGCAGGAAAACAGAATTGCTAGACATGCACTGTGACAGGAGGGGATATGTTGCAGGGTGGAGGTGCAGCAAGAGCTCCTGTCCTACCTCTTCCTCCTCGTGGGCCTTGACAGCAGGTGACAAAAGGCAACGCTTGGTTATTTGACGGCGCACACACAGATTGACAGACAGACAGACAATCAGTAAACAGGAAAGTAACAAGAGAAGTTGGTTACTAACTTAAAAAAAAAAAAAAAAAAAAAAAGAAAGTGGGTTAGCATTACAAGATGACACTCTGCTCACATGTGCAGCCAGGGCATTTTAGAATTAAATTAGGGAATATAACAGATTCACATCACAACTCTTCAAGGTCCTCACGATGTGCAGCAAACAACCAGACTAGTCTTATTATTTCACAAGAAGTTAAATTAGCCTGGATATTCTACAAGCAGCTGCACACAAACGTCGACAAAAGAAGAAACACAGAACTATTTAATAAAGTAAACAACATTTCTTAATTGAATCTCTCCATAGCATTTACTATAATCTGAAAGTGGCAGTGTGGAGCTTGTTAAACCTACTTTTGCTGAACCGGACATTCATCCATAATTGATGTTTTTTGCATTGCCACAGTGGAAATGGTATCGCTTTCTGTTCCCAACTATGACAGAGTGACTGAATTATTCAAAGATGTAAGTAGGTCGTATAACCCCCAGTGTTAGACAGGTACATGTCTCTTACCTCAGGCTCCTCCTCAGAGTGCTGTGAGAGCTGGTCATGCTGGATGATTTCAGCCTCATCCTCAGTGGGCCCGTTGCCCACTCTGATCCCTCCAAAGTTAGCTGTACCCTGACATAGAAGAGGGGTAAAAAATAACAGCATTATAAAAAGGATTATACTTGAGATGCAATGTGTAATTTCAAGTGATACCAATTCCTTCACCTTACCAGGTTTTTCCGCCACAAATGCTGTCTCCGGAGAACTAGAGTTTTCACTATTAACATACAGGGAACACAAGCCAAGGCGATTACCACCAAGAGTGATTGTATGGCCATCTACATGGAGAAGAGACACAGAAAAACAGCACATGGGGACAATTAGCTTGCTGTGGTTCATTTCAGGACGAAGTGATATATGTATTCAGCTGCCAAGTGTATCTGACCTGTCCTCTGTAGAGAGGTTGGTTACTGGGGTCTTTGTAGTTGAAGAGGAACATGTTGATAAAGGCGATGAGGAGACTGGGAGCATCCTTGGATATGCGTGCATCGTATGTGAGCCACTTATAAAAGATCAGAATGGCTAGGTAACCAAACAGACTGGCCATGAAGACAATCTCGGGGATGAATCCCAAGTAGATATTCAGCGGCTTCTTGAAATACCTGCAGAGAACCACAAACAATCCTTTTGAAAATGTGTGCATTACTGCCAATGGTGACAAAGAGACAGAAATGCAACAAGAATTCAAAGCATAAATGTTAAATGAAAATCTTACAGGTGGTTGAAGAGACTGAGGGAGACTCCAAACAGCATGTGGATGACTCCCAGGATAACAGACATCTTCATCTTGAACGAGTTCAGGAATGTCAGCTTGTTGGTGGCAATGTTCCATATCTGAAATATATGCATATCAAAGATGGTTTGGAATGCTGAAACGGGCGATTAAAATCTAATTTCACAATATTTTCAACATTATTCTTTGATAATTAATGTTCAATAGGTTTTCATGTGAGAGGCCTTTATACTTCATATGAAAAAGTGTTAATTATTTACCAAGACATTGCTGCAAAGCATGTAAAAAGTAACAACTAAGCTGGTTTGTACTTAGCAGAATAAAGAGAATACAGAGAAAAATATTCACCGGATCAATGCCAATGGGGTACGGCCCTTTGAACACTCCTTCTATTGTCGGGTCCAACTGCAAAACTTTATTGCCTTCCAATGTTTCAAACCTGAACAGGATGAGAACACCAATCAGTTTTGAGCCTTGAATTACTGCACATCTACAGCAGTCACCGAGTTAAAGCTCCTGTCAGTGCTCGACACTTACGTCCAGTTGGCCCCCAGCCGAGCGTCGAACATGGGCCTGACGCTCCAGCCAGACCCAAAGACATTGAGGGACTTGGAGAAGCAGTCATTGTAAATGATCCCAGTGTAGACTGAGAAGATTCCCATCAGCAGGATGATGTAGCGCCCTGCAAACACCATGCTGAACATCTGCCACAGAACAAGCAATGAGAGATAAGTAGGTTTCTAAAAACAAGAAAAGCTGCATCTCTACAACATTAAACATGAATCCACTGAAGCCCAACGCCCTGTACAGCTGTGGGTCTGTTGAATCACCAGTAAGGATGGTGTCGGGTTGATGAGATGGCCATGATGGGATCCATACCTCATTATCGTTCTTCTGGGCCATCAGCCTGTTCTCTCTCAACACAAGGTACAGGGCAGCACAGGTCATGAGCGCCCCGTGGCCCAGGTCACCAAACATAACCGCAAAAAGGAAGGGGAAGGTGATGATGGTGTATGGCGCTGGAGACAAGGAGGTAGGGAGGCAGGCATCACATGAGGGTGGTTTGGCAGGTGAAACAATGATAGACAGCATGTTCAAACAAGGCGATAATGGGTGATGAGGCAGAGTAGGCACCACACCTTTCAGTGACTGTAAATTATTACCACAGGCAGCTGGGTAAACAGACTGTAATACAAAATGTCTAACTGCCTTACAAGACACACAATAACATGGATGGTCTAAGTAATGACAGAGGTCCAGAGGTTTAGGGATGTACAGAGAAGAGTGTGCCCCATTCGTACCTGGGTTAATCTCACGGTAGCTGCCAATTCCATAGGCATCCACAATGTTTTGAAAGCCGGAGGTGAACTTGTTTGTCTTGTTAAAGGTGGGTGGGGTCTGCTTGGACTGCATTCTATTGAGGATGGAAGGCACAGTGGAGCCGCTCTTCTCCTAAAGCGCAGAAACAATGTCATGCAACACAAGATTATGATACACATTTGTTTTCTTTCACAGATCTGAACTACTAGAACATTTTAACCATGCAACCACCCTGACACATCCATCCATCCATCCATCCATCCATCCATCCATCTATCTATCTATATTCTAAAAATCCTCATCTTCCCAAGAATGAGATTATGTGCCCCAATACGAATGCTGAAAGCTAACTGTACACAAGGTATCGTCATATGATTGAGGGTTTCACAGACCATCACTGCTCTGTACTTTCTTAAAATCTGGTTTTAATAAATGGATAAAACATTTAAGAAATGTTAGCTGAGTTTACAAAGGCTGCCAGGACAACTTTGTAGAAAGGTGGAAGTAGTGGTACAGAAGTCTAGCAGAATAAAAACAGCTGAGAGATAACTTGAGTCTAGGGATGGTCCTAACGATGCATTACAGGGCCAAGTCTCTGTTTCTAAACCACGTATAGAACTTAAAAATAAATGAATAAAAAATAAAAAAACTATTGACTCTTTTATTGACCCCCCCCCACAGCTATCTGCAACTGGTCACCATTATGGGAATTTGTTGCAGCCAGCATAGTTTTTGGTTTATTTAAAAACATTTTTAAGTTTTTTGAAACTCTATTCACTTCTTGTTTTGAGGAACGTGCATGTTGTGTAAGATCTTGTTGTTGGGATTAAGCAGTTAAAAATACACCACAGTGTCACAGTGAATATACTAATATTTGAGTATGCACAAAAGCTGAGTATACTGCAAATACCTTGTTTGCACTGACATAGTTTAGACTGTTTTGTTTCAAACTGGTTCTGCTGCATTGAATACTTGACCAGGTTAACTTGAACCAGAGTCTACTTTCTAAGAATAAAGGAGAGGGGCCGTGTGCGACTGTGTCTATAAGATCTGAACTAAACCTAAATGGTGGAGATTTTCCTAAAGCATTAACCGCCTGGTGCTCGGTTACTCACCGTCCCCCTGCGCAGGGCAAACTGGATGGAGTCCATGTCGGAGACAGAACACCACACCTCAGCGATCAGACACTTCTGAGTGACATCAATGTTGCAGAGGTTGAGGGTGTGGTAGATGGCCTTCATCTTCCTCACCTTAATAAACCACACTCGGACTGTCTTGGCTGCAGCCTGCAGGACCCTCTGCCTGTGATCCTCGGTCTGGTTCAGCACCTTTAGACCGAGACAATACACAAATGAAATACACAGCGTGTATAGTAGAAGGGTTATTCATGATTTATGACTTTGTTGCACATTTTGTGTAATCTGTCTCATGGTGTTGGTCCGTAAATCATTGCTGCATATTTTGACTCTTTAAAAAAAAAAAAAAAAAAAAGAAAACGACATTTTTGAACCTCACGGAGGCTTTTCTGGTTAATAAAAAAAATATCTGCTAGATGTTGACAACTTCGGGAAGATAAACATAATCTTTACAGTCCTGGAGCCAAAAAGTGACAAGACAAATGTCTGTTGTGGGAGCCAACACCTATTCCTGCCATTTCAGTTCACCCTGTGCTTTTTTATGAACTACAAGCGGATCTGAGGGAGGGTGGGATCTATAAATCTATCTAAATAAAGTCACAACTAGGGGAATTATAATGTCCACAGCAATCAGAAAATGCTGCTTTAAATAGCAGCAATGAATCATGCATTTCTTGATATTCATAAACAGGGTTTACATTTACTGGTGCGATTAGTGAGCTGTATCATATGTTAAAAATCAGCGGGCTGTTTAATCAATGAGGTTTTTCTGAAAGAGATATAGGATATTCCCAGGTATGCTGCTGTATGACTCACATTTAAAGCCAAGTCCCATGATCAGCAAAAAGCAGGATATTTAAGCTCTGTGCTGTCTGCCTATGGGCACAGTCTCGCCTGTGGTCAGGAGGCTTAATGGCCCACACATAGCTGATTGCTGTCCAAATAGCTTAACATTCTTCATCATCCACGCCAGTCTGTCATTTAGCTCTCATGCCCACATAGCAAACAGCATAACACTCCATCCATAAGATCCACATTCCCTGGTATGCGAAGCCGTGAGAGGATATCGATGGATTTGTCAAACGGGATGCATGTCAAATCTCAAGTATCTGTCTCGTGCAAGCAGCTTCTGTGGCAAATGCCAACGTTCCTATAATATCTGAGTACAAGACAACTTCAACAAAACTGACACGGCTGGCTGACTGAAGGAACGTGAGAGGTTCAAGTCTAACAGACTGCAGCGAGTACAACAAAGGTGATCATGTTGATATGCGAGTCTGTGTGCCATGATGCAAAACACCCATATGGGCGGATGTATCATCATATGACAAAGATACAAGACGGTTATCATTTGCAAAGCTGAAGGAAGGGAGGATTTCCTGCGGCTCTACCTTGCACTAGATAACAAGTCACTGAGGACTAATTCAACATTGCAGGCACAATAACAACATTGTAATGGAAAGATTCTGATTGCTGGAGGACATTTCTCTGGGCAGAAGCTAGAGACAGTTGACATGTTGATCAGCAGTGGCAAAAATAAAAGAAATAAATATACCCCCCAAACTGAACTCAACATTTTCCTAGTATAAGCACTGTAATAAAAAACACGTTACGTCTTGAAGACGTGATGACATCTGAAGCAATGGCATAAAAGTCTTACAAAAGTAGGAAGGAAGCAGATTTGTACATTGTTTCTGTCAAAAGAGTGAGTGAGAAGGGTCTTCCTGATATTTTAGTCACTTAAAGAGCAGTTTGGATTGCCTTCAACCTCCTCTAAGATGACTCAGTGGCTAGTGAAGAAAAGAAAGCAGAAAATAGCTCATTTATAGGCCCACAAATCTTATCATATCACTGCAAATGTTTTTTATAAGGTGACATTTGTGCAACCTAAATCATTTTTTATTATTATAATATAACATACTATATACATATCTGGCTTAGAGCCTAGACAGGAAGCTGATAATGACCTGTAAAGAGCAGATGTGTTAGATGCCTTATGAAATTTCCTCTACCAACATTTTCCAGTGAATTTCTGTAAAATAACTTGCTGACCAAGCAGAAAGAAAAAGAACTATACAGTTCAAGTGTAATTTTGTGCAGGTCAGTGTTAATGAGTGGTCATGTAGCTGTTTTTCCAGCCAGTGTATTTACCATTTGCAGGTCATCAATACGTGCATTCACTCCTGCCAGCATCTCTTTCCTCTCCTGGGGTGTTTCTGGACACGGGTACAAGGTTGCTCTGAACCTGAAGATGGATGAAGAAGAAGCGCACATAAGGATCTGTTGGCCAAGAACACTTCCTAAAAATTGTACAAACGTTGGCCAGTCACTTACCCTTCACAGATCTTCTTGACTCTATTCTTAAGCTGGTCTCCCTGGAAGAAGATGATGAAGACAGTCTTGTGGACCTGGTCTCCCTGTGGAAACATCATACAGTTTGGACTTTGGTAATAAAAACAATCAAACAGGCATTAACATCCAACCAACTTCACAGGACATCAGTGCTTAAACAGTACTGACGGAAGACGGGTCCTCCAGAGGATCTTCAATGTCTGCCTGCCTCAGGAACACATTTCCTCGGCAAACTCTCCACAACATCCTCTCAAATGTGGGAATACGTTCCCTGCCAATGACTCCAGCCACAAATCTATAACAGATGGAAAAATGCAGTCACCGTTGTTGTTGGTTACCTGGTCTGGAATAAAACTTCATGAGCTTTAGGAGCTAAGCCCTTTGTATAAATAAGCTTAAAGTTCAGGAAAGTTATGATTCTCAAATGCTAACTGCAATGTCTCCCATTTCATAGCCTCAAGAAGTTAATAATGATTGTGTTTCTATCATTCATAAACTGTACATAGATCAGTTTTATGTTTTAAAGCCTGGGTCGTGACTTCTGCTTGAACAGCTGGAAGAGGCCTTATGTGAATGCTAAGCAACCTTAATGCTTGCTCAACAGAATATCAAATGAAAGATTAACAACCTCGGCTATAATTCCTTTCAGTGAAACGAGACAGTTGAAACCATCTTCACGCAGTCAGTCTTCCCCAAAATATATCCCGTGTATTGTGTGTCTATTTTTTATCTCTGTCTTAAGGGAGAGCTGGTCACAGTGAAAACATTGACTGAAATGTCTACACTAACAGGAATTACATTTGTGAATGTGGACTGCGAGTAGATTTCCGCTTTAAGTGACCTTTGTTGCCTGACTAAGCCGGACAGCCTGAGCTGGTGTGTGGGAGGTGATTGGCTAGCAGTAACACTAGTTTTGGACACAGATGGCAGAAGTGCTGAGAATGGAAATCTCCAAGAAAAGCTTAATCCTTTTGAATGAGGGAAGACCACAAAAACAGACTCACCCCAGTCTGAGAGGAGCCACTCGAGTAGGCTCATTGGGGTCCATGAGGGTGGATGACTCCTCCATTAAACTGGGATCCTCCATCTGCATGAGAGTCAGTTAATTATTAGCCATTACTGTAACTGCATTTCCATATATGCATCCCTGTGAACACTTCTCAGACATTTTATGTACATGAGTGTTGAGATGTGGACAAGGGAAAGACGAAGAGCCAGGGCCAGTGTTTGTTTTTAGCATAGACTGTGACTTTCTCCAGTTAATGGCTAAACAGCTACGTGTTTGGCTCAATGATTCACCGTCATTAAAGCCCATAACAACTTGTAAAAGATGTCTTAACATTGTAAGTCAACACTGTTTTGCTTGTGAAGGCAATGAAGTGGAATTGATGTTGAGCAAAAGGTGGGCAGGCAAGGCTTTGCCCCGGAAAATGAATAGTAAACACAGAATGAAATCTGTGCAAAGTTTTATACCACAGTGGAATTAAAGAATATGAACTAATGTGACTGGCTAGTGTAAATGGGCCAAGGCCATGTGAGCAACTATAAACCATCACGAGTGAAACACCTGGCAATAAATGCTCCATTGTGTGTGTGTGTGTGTGTGTGTGTGTGTGTGTGTGTGTGTGTGTGTGTGTGTGAGAGATCAGCATAGATAGCTTATGTATGTTGGTAAAACAAAAAGACCTGAGCACATTGTTTTGCAAGGCTAAGTCAAGCTGACCTCATCAAAAAACTGCTGTGTGCGACGCAGGATGTGCTTGAGCTCAGTCAGTTCCAGGAAGTTCTTCTTTAGGGCTTCTTGATTGGTGTTTATTTCCTTCAGCTCATTCTCAAGCTTCTCAAATGTGGCCTGTGGAGCGACACACAGAGGGGTCAGCAGTAGATGATAAAGCTCACGGTTTATTTCAAAAAGAGAGAGAGAGAAAAAAAAAAAAAAAAAAAAAAAAAAAAAAAAACCTCCAGGTCGATCATGTCCCTCGGGAAGGGGACTTCAGGATTCTCTCCTGTGTCAACTATTGGGATGTTGGCCTTCTTTATTTCTTTCTCCACAAATCCTGTGAGAGAGAAGTAGCATGTAGTTATTTACGCTGGATTAAGAACCACCCCACTACTCTTTGTAGAGCCCTGCTATGGCTCTTTTCTTTTAAAAAAAAAAAAAAAAAAAAAAAAAAAAAAGGGTGGAAATTAAATAAAAAGGTGTTGTGGTTGAGGAGACGGAGTGGCAGCACTGTTCTGTCCTCCCGTTAAGGCAGAGGCAGCTCTGGCACCATATATCTAAGCTCACTTACTCAGTTTGCGATCCATCTCCTCACATCGCCGTACTTCATTGACAAACTTTCGTTGGAACACATTCACATCAGGATTTAGCTGCAAGAAAAAAAAAAGGAGCATAAGTGAGGGTCAAGCAATAGAACATACATGTTTAACAGGAAGAAAAAAAATGTGCATCAGTATCATTTGTAAAATTAAAATGGATGATAACTAAGAACAGGCACATACATCAGCAACCTAAGCTGCTCCGATATCAATAATTTAATGTTGTGCTCAAATTCTGCATACTCATCTATTGAATACACTACCATTAATAAGGTCTTTTAAATTATCAAAGAAGTCTTTTAAGAAGTGTAAAAAAAAAAACTAATTTTCTATATTATCATTTGAAAATGTGTTAAACTGGTGGAGGATGTATAATTTGATATAAACTATAAAGATACCACTGTGGATGCACACAGACCATCCTATATTCTAGTACAAAGGTTCCCTCAGGGCTCGTCAGGAATGGGCTTTCTCATGTGTGGAATGAGGGGTCAGCTGTGAGCACATGATGAACATGATGCTGAAGGTATGCACTTTCTCAGCAATATCACTGATGTGGTCATTTTTATCGCCACAACAGATGACACTGATGACTTAAGCAGGTTTTGGAATGCAAAGTTTCAGTTGCTAGAAAAAGAACCATAACAGAATCAGTAGATAATACAGCAATCATGATTCGGAGGACAGCAGTATGACAGAGGACTTACATCACGAAACTGCACCATCCCGATCTCTCCCAGTTCACTGACACAACAGTAGGCCGCTTCTGACTGGAGGAAGAGCTGAGCCAGCGTCATCTCTTCACTTCTGAAGAGTTCCCCCATGTTGCTAAAGGATGGGACTGCTCAGCACCCTTAAAATCAACCAGAACCTCTAGAAACATTGATAATGTCCATTATTAGTCATACTCAATGAGAGAAAACCTTTAACAAAACATAAAGGATATGAGAAGTTTTACATTAATCACTTTTCTCTGCATAGATAGATAGATAGATAGATAGATAGAGATACTTTATTTATCCCGAAGGAAATAAGGTGTCCAATAGCTTATACACATTACACATAGGCACACAGACATATGACATCCATGCATACATATTACAAAAGGAGGATATCAATAGTGTGCCCTTACAGTAAAGTTAGGCTGTAGCATGTTCAAAGGAGCGGTGTGTAAACAAAATGCAGAAAGGTGCAATGGTATCATAGTGCATGGCAGTGTCAGTGTAAGTATATTGCCAGTGCAATGCATGGCACACTAGTGTCAAAATCACTAATGAGAGGCCTATATCAGGAGTGTGTTAGTTTAGCACAAGTGTGAGAAGCAGGCATGGAGAAAAGAAGAAAAGATACATCAGCTTGCCCTCATGCTGATCTCGTGATCACTGCAGGAATGTGGGTGAAAAATAGAAAAATAGTTTTCACCCACATTCCTGCAGTGATGAAAAATAGTTTTCACCCACATTCCTGCAGTGATCACGAGATCAGCATGAGGGCAAGCTGATGTATCTTTTCTTCTTAGGGGACTTTAAAGTGGCTATAATTTCTATTGTGGATGCAAAACAAAATGTAATAGCCAATGTCGTTGAATGCAGTTTATGTAATATTTGTCATTTAACAATAAAGGTGAGGATTTTCTTAGAATTCAGCTAAGCAGCCTCATACTGTAAAATGACCACACAGGGCTTATCTGTGGATTACATGGTATCATGTGACCAGTAGCTCTAGTAAGCCTCAATACCCCCACTGCCTCAACGCAAACGGCACATTAACTGATTTAACACAGCAAAACAGGTTTGCTTAACCACATAACAATTGACAAAACTAAGGTTACGCACTTTACTTAAGATAACCCATATCTAGCACGTCAATTAACAAATCGGCCAGATATCGTTCCCCGACTACTGCAGCCTCACCTGTCAAAGCTGATGTCAAATAGCTAGCTAGCGTTAATGGCTAACCAAGTTAACATGTCACTGTCACAGCTACCTGGATAGCGATCGACCAAAACTATTACCATCATATAACGTTAAGGCAATAACGTAGCAAAGCCACACAACCATAACACTGGCTAACGTTGATTATCTAGCTAGCTAAGTTAGCGTTAACGCTATTTAACTTTAGCAAAATAATATTAGTTGAAGGGTGCTAGTCAGATTAGCAAGTTAGTTTGAGTGTAACTTCAATGTCAAGAACAAGATCATGTTAAACAACAGACTATTAACTGTAGTGAGGTTAATACTCACTTTTTCTGACATCAGCTTGTAGGTTAGCTAGCTCACTTAGCTAGATAAGATCAGTTTGCAATTAACGTTAAATGTGAGGCTAACAAGAGAGCTAACGCCAGTTTGGCGCACCTGTTGTTCAATATTTAACTTAGCCCACAATAATAGTAATAACATCAACCACGGTAGAGTAGTTTAAATAAGTTAAACTCTCAACTACCGTATAATTAAGTAACAGTGTACTTACTGTTCAAGTGGAGATCTCTCCTCCTCGTTTTCCTTCCTTCTAGTTCCCTCTTTGCTGTTATGACTTGTCGGCAGTTTGCAGCTGACAGCTCTTCTTCTTCTTCTACTTCTTCTTTGAGGTTTTACGGCAGTTGACATCTTTAACGCTGTATTACTGCCACCTTCTGGATATAGTCTTCCTAAATGTACATTTAATGTAAGTTTATTATTATTATTATTATTATTATTATTATTATTATTATTATTATTAGCAGTATTATTATTATTATTATTATTATTATTATTATTATTAATAATAGTTGATTTGCTCTGCTGGCCAAAGGATCGGTTCGGTGGTTTCCATGACATGATGACATAAATAGTCTAATGTACATTTTACACCAGTCTCAATTAGCTCATTTTTGGATTATCGTGTGATCATCGTCATTGTCATCTCTGCTACATATTTTTTGCATGTTACAAAAAATATGCTCCGCTGTCTATTTTTGTCTATGCTTATAGCTAGCCTACTTGGTTCGTCCCCCCGACTTTCTACTATTCTTTGTTTTGGATTGAGTGTAGATCTATGCAGATATAATCTCTCCCTTGTACCGTCTTCCCAGTACACACCGTAATTTCCCATTTTTTTGGGATCAATAAAAATCTATCTATCTATGGCGTTTTTCCATTACGTGCTCGACTCTTCATCCTCAATGCTATTCTTTCTTTCTCGTGCCTCCATGTTTTCAGATTTAGTTTTTTTCTCTGTCTGCTGAATTATATGCTGTAAATTATGTGTTATTTTCATTAGTAATACTTTATTTCTATTTCTCACTGCTTCTTTACATGTGTCATCCCACCATGGTACTGATTCGATTTCTTTTTGCCTTTACTTTTAAGAATTGACTCTAATGCAGCTGATATTATACCTTGTCTTATGTCCTTATTATAATAAATCTAACATCCATTTCCAGCGCCTTGTTTTCTGTGATGTAGAAATATTTACTTTGCATAAGACTATTTGGTCACTATGGTTCCTTCTTGGTACACCTTCAAATCACATATTGGTGCAATATTATTGAGAACCAGTGTAAGTTATTTTAAGTCAATTACAGATTCCTTTCTGGTACTAAAATCTTTCCTTGTTTTATTTCCATCGTTTAAGCACATTAAATAATTTCTTTCATCTAACAAATGTTTGATGAATTAAACGGAGTGTTGCAGTTCCAGTTTGTGTCCACTAGAGGGGAGTGATCACTCATGATTCCACCTAGCGTCACACACACGCTAATATCACTCAAATCAGAATAATCAAAATATTAATACTAATATTAATTTAATATCCATATGTGCAGCTATTTATTAGCATAGCTATTACTAATAACAACAGTAACATACAATTGGTTAATAATTGTATCATAAAGAGCGGTTTTTAAAAACAGATTTCTGATGTGGAGACAGACTCGTTGCCTGAAAGATGTTCATGCCAGCGTCAAGTCAGCCTGGCATTGGCTTACTAATACTTCCGGTGAATACTTTCAAAATAAACTGACCAAACTGAAGCAATCGGGAATTAATTGGGAAAAAAAAAGATCATATTTATAACTCTAGTGGTCACAGTGAGAACAACCCCACATTCTTCAGTGGAAATAATACATATTTTAATACCAATTTTATATCCAGAAGGCGGTTTTGTCTTTGTGTGTTGATTGACAATTATTCAACACACAAAAGTAAGCACAAATTCAGAGTCACATTTCAGTGTTAATTGTCACTTTTCAGTCTTTAGTCTGAACTGATTAAGTGAGTGTGTCACCATAAGAGGTGGAGTCTGGTGGAGATATTCTGCCCTGTGCTTGGGGACAGATTGGGTGGAGCCCGGCAGCAGGGGGAGCCGGGGGTGTGGGGCCGGTTGAAGAAGGGAAAACTTTGACTGGGTGGTTTCACAGGGAGCAGAGGCATTTGAGTCAGGGCACGCATGCCTCAGCTGTGAGAGGCCCTACTCCCCTTGGCTGGCTGGCATCCCAGAGCAGAGGCAGAGAGACAGAGAAGGCTGAGAGTGTGAGACTGAGGGTAAAGAGAAAGTTTAAGCGTAAAGTAGACTAGGAAGAGGGAAACAAGTAGCCAAGAAAGTTGTCTTAAAGAAAAGAGAAAAGGATTAGGGACTGAGTTTGGTGCAACGTGGCTCCTGCAGGTTGTTTTACAGTAGTGTGTTTGTATTTGTAGTGAGTGTGCAGGCGGTTTGTATTTGGAGTTGACAGCCATGGCTGATACAGATGTCAAGAAGGAGCACGCAGCCCTAGCAGAAGTGCCTTTTGATGATGATGAGGTAGCTCTGGTGGGTGCTGCCACAGAGCCGGCAGTAGATGATGATGACCCTGTTGAGAGGGTGGACCCGGTGCTGGCAACTGGCCCTGGAGGCAAGAGTGAAGCGCAGATGAACGGGGTCATGGTCCTGTCTCTGCTCGACAAGATTATCGGGGTAGTAGACCAAATCCAGCAGACCCAGAATGGGCTCGAGGCCCGGCAGGAGGCCATGGAGAAGTCAGTGTCAACCATCCAAGGGGAGCTGGCTAAGTTGTCCAAGAACCACACCGGCACAGCCAACACTGTCAACAAAATGCTGGAAAAGGTACGCAAGGTCAGCGTCAACGTCAAGACGGTGCGGAGCAACCTGGAGAAGCAGGCAGGCCAGATCAAGAGGCTGGAGAGCAATGAGAGCGAGCTGCTCAAGAGACGCAACTTCAAAGTCCTCATCTACCAGGTGAATACTGAGGATCGCAGTGTGTGTGTGTGTGTGTGTGTGTGTGTGTGTGTGTGTGTGTGTGTGTGTGTGTGTGTGTGTGTGTGTGTGTGTGTGTGTGTGTATGTGTGTGTATGTGTGTGTGAGCTTGTTTTTTTTACTATTTACTATTTACTTTGTTTGAGAATGTAGTGGTAATGCTTTACATGTGGCTGTTAAAGTTACACTAACAGTAGCCTACATGTGTTTCATTCCATCAAACCATCAGAGCAACCTTTTGACATCATCTCACCAGAGACAGTTAAGCCTGTGTTATGGTTCTGCGGAGGCTCCACGCAGAGCTTTTGCCGTAGCCTACATAAGTGGCCTGATGTTTATACTTGTGAGCTGGTGTGTATTGTCGAGCCAGCTGCAATTAGCTTCAGAGCGAGTACCGACTAGGTCATAGTGAAAGAAACAAAGTGTCTCTCCTGTGTTTTCTGACCAAGGTGAGAAATCTTTAGCAGGAAAAGTTCACCCTCTCTTTGATTTCATGTTGTTTATGGAGAAGGAGAACCAGGAAATGAGTCGTGGGAAATACAACACTACCCAGCCACGGCCGAGCAACGTGCGTCACTGCGACGTGTGGTTAAATTTTTCGAAAGGTGCATGTCAGGTTCCGGCGTAGGTTCCAGCGTAGACACAGAGGGGTCTGCGGGGGTACGCCGTCGATTCGACGCAGAAGCATAAAACGGCCTTTAGAGTCACACTGTGGCTTGAGTTGACCTCTGTTAGTGGAAATGTTCTGTAGTTTCTCAGGATAAAGGATCCTGGCCAAAGCTTCGGCTCGGTGGTTTCCATGACATAAATGTCTGAATCGCTTTTTCCTCAAACTTAAATGAGGCTGTAATGTTTACGACCAATCAGACACTGCAGTGCACTATTTAGAAGCTGTTGTATGGTTTGTATTCACGCTCAGTGAGAGGTGAATTCCTCTTCTCACCTATGAAGGGAATACTAGCAGCTTCCATGGAAAAACAAAGGCAGAGAGTGACCTCTCCCACTCCACACAGGACTTCATGATTACCCAATGAAACTATATAAAGACTAGACCACTGGACTAAATAAAAAGGCCTATAAACACAGGCATGAAGAGCTACTTGAGACAGAACCAACGCCCCACCTCTGAGTGCTCAGAGGGCAGATAGTTGGCAGAGTGCTGCCATGTAAGATGAAGATGTAGTTTTTAGTATAAAGATTTCTCAGAAGTGGGATACACTGACTTCCTGCACTTTAATACCTGAGAACACAAGTGTGAGTATTGGGACAGGGGCAAATTTATTTTAGGGAGCATGATAGCTTCTCAAACGGTTGGGACCGTGAACATCTTGAAAAGAAAACGAGATAGAATATAGAAATTAGAGATGTTCCATGATGATACCAGCGTTTTAGACAGTATCGGAGGCGAGGAAGTACTGGAGTTTATGCACCGATCAGATACCACGTAATAAAGCCCTAAAGAAAATCTACGTTAAAGTAGTTTATTTATGTTCTTTTTCCGTTATAACTGACTGTCAAACTGGATAATGAAAGAAAGTTCTGTGGCATTAATTGTTTGTTTGTTCATGTTTCACAAAGAGTTTAACCCAAGTCAGACCGAAAACAAAGATAGAAATCATATCACATCCATACAGGGATAGTAGTATACAGTTGTTAAAACATAATAAAATATATGACACACTGGTATCGGCCGATACGCAAGTTCAGGTATCAGAATCGGAATCGGGAAGCAAAAAATGGTATCGGACCATCTCTAATAGAAATAGAAAATAACATAAAGGACACAATATGAATGCATGTGTGAGAGTGTGACTGACTGACGTACATTTGAAACTAGATGAGCAACTCTTTTTTTCCTTTTTCTTTTTAGCAGGACACTGCTGTCATGTCTGGCTGGTAAAAATGCAGCATGTAGGTCTTGTGCCCTTCGATCTGGAATTTGTCTATAAACCACAAATCAAGCTCAGGAAAATGTCAGTAGTAGCTACCTTATTACCTTATCGCATCATAACCTTGCAATTTGCTAGCTGGAATAGGGAGAATACTTTCTTTAAAAACCATTAGTAACAGTGAATCTGAGAGTTGCACGCCTCTCGTAGTAGAGCTTACCTCAGGATCCATATTGGCAGGCAAACCTTTTCACCTCCTCCTCATGGGATGTCCACTGTGGGAGCAGGTTACACTATTGGTATGTAGCAGAAATCTAATCACACTAGTCCTTAATAAATTACTCTGCAAAGCAGGTGCTTCCTGCTGTTTGTGGCAGTTTTGCCTGGTCTACTGCAAGCCCTTTTAACTTTGTGTGCAATTGTCAGTGTAGGACACTGTACAAAAATGACGTAAAACTTGTTCCAACTTGCAGTATCTTCGAAAGATTATGATTTTACTGTTTTTATTCTGACTGTAAGTTTTGATTGTGTTTTATCAGACACAAATCATTCTAAGTCATTTCCTGTTAGTGTTATCTCAACCGTAATGCTCTTATCACTGTCTAAACTAAGTCATCATCATGTTTCAAAGCGGTTGTAAGAGCTGTAGCTTCCATGTTGCATTATCTGTTTTGGGCTCCCACGATCTATTTATTGCCAGAGGATGGCTGCACCGTGTCCAGTTTAATTAACTGACATAAAGGCTGGTCAGATATTGGCAGCAATTCAAATCAACACTGGCTCTCAGTCATGTTTCACCACTTTCCACCGTCTGTTTGTGTGTTAATGTGTTAGAGTAGGATATGGTTAAAATGAGGTTAAGGGTGAGATCAGGGTTAGGATTAGAGGTTAATGGTAAGGTTACCTTAGGGTAGGGCACTAATATTGTCTTTCACTCACAGAGTCAATGTCAAGTGAGGCTAGACATCGTCACAGCATTACCTTTATTGTTAAACTGATACCAGCTTTAACTGTAGGGTCCGTATTTTTCTCTCCTGTCACTCTGTCTCTGCACTCTGAGAATAGACACATACTTTAGGATTTTTAGCCTGTAAATACTTTGACAGTGATGCTTTATAATTAAACCTGCAATGATGGTGGCACGCGGGATCCCCTGGCAACAGCAGGGTGTGGTGATGAAGACATGTTTACCAAAAGTACATTGCATATCAACAGTGGCAGTATACAGAGTTTTACTTATGTAAAAGTAGCAATACTAAAGTGTCAAAATACTGTGTTGCATTATATTGTTATAGTTTTTTTTTTTAACTTCACTTCAGTAAAAGTTAAAAAGTATTAGCATTAAAAACATTAATATGCAGAATGGCCCATTTCAGAATAATATATATTAGATAATATTATTGGATAATAATAATTGACACATCAATTTGTTAGCATCGCTAAAGTTGCAGCTGGTAAAGGTGGATCAAATTGTAACTACTTTATACTGTATATTGCTGGGTAGCTTAATCTATAATAATTCCCATAATTTATTAGTTTGATTATGTTTTATATCAATAAGCTGAATCTAAGTATTTTAAGATGTCAAATACATGTGGAGGAGTGAAAAGAGCAACATTTGCCTCCAAACTGTAGTGGAGTTGAAGTATAAAGTAGAATAAAAATAGGAATACTCAAGTAAAGTATCTCAGTAGTAGTTGCATTCCAGCACTGCATCTCAGATATGTATCATAATATATTTTTTTTAACTCTGTCTATCTATATACTATATATAATCTATATATAATATACTTCAATAATGCCAGAACAAAGATGTTGCTGTGGCCAAATAAATTCCTCATTCGAACCACAATTGTGCTACTTTATTTTAGTCTTTAAAGGGTGGCACTAACATTTTGGGACTTTAGAATTTGAAATGTACCTTTACAACTGCTGCACATTTCCTTGCTCATTACGTGGCGTCTTTCTGGAGTTGTTTTTTTTAAAACAACAAACCCTTACTGCAATTGACCTTGCAGCAGCTGAGGGTCCGTCTGCTGCACCAGGCACTATCAGCCTGTCATCAGAGCTCTGTGGTTTGCAAATGGTCAATCATCCAATGGAGCCCTGCTTTCACACCCTCCCTGCATTTCTGTGCTCTGACTGTACTGTCTATTACTGTCTTATATAAAGCAGGTGTCTTTCCATTTCTATATGAGTCCACGTTTATTTCCTTATTTCCTGTTAGTCTCATATTGCCAGGCATTGGACTATATTAGTTTAGCCTCACTCCTTAAGTCTGATTTCCTGCTCCAGTGTTTTCTAATAGCAACAGCTGTCGAGAATAAACCTAAGCTGTTTATAGATAATATTGTGGATTTCTCATCGAAGCCTCAGGATGTTTGTAATATAATGATTAGAAATGTTGTAAATGATGGGCACCTGGTTAACTCACCTGGTAGAGCGGGCGCCCACATAATAGAGGTTTACTCCTTGACGCAGCGGCCGCGCGCACGTTTTACTCCAACCTGCGGTCCTTTGCTGCATATCATTCCACCCTCTCTCTCCCCTTTCAAGTCTTAGCTGTCCTACACAAATAAAGGCCTAAAATGGCAAAAAAATGATCTTGAAAAAAAAAAAGAAATGTCCATCCAGCGGCCTTTCTGTTTCAGTAGAAATTAAATTTTTGAACAGTTTTTACACATTACATCAACACACAAACAGGCCCTAGGTTCTCTCAACACCCTCCTAAGGTCACCAATATAGGCAGATGGAGCAGGCTGCATGCTGATTCTTTCCATTCAAAGAAAAGTCACACTCCATTGGACAGAGGGAAAACCTGGTGCCTACATTTCCAACAATGCAACCCGTCCACCGTGTTCAGTCGGAGATTCAGAGTGTTATGCAAGTAGTAGCTAATGTAGCCTCAAGCCGTTAGCCTCAAGCAGAGATGAGGAGCTACAGTGGGCTGGTTAAATCACTTCTTTCTAACTCCACACCCTCAGATTTTCTTTTTTTCATTTTCACATTTGTATTTTTCAATTGATGCTGACTCAAGTGACATCACTTGAGGAAAATGTGTTAGATTTTGTGCAGCTCCCTCTGGAGCCACAAAAGGCTTTTCACAACTTTTTTCACGTATGCAGTTGTACTTCCCAAGATCTGCAAACTAACTTTGATGTGTCAAATTGGTGGAGTTCCCCTTTGAATGTCATAATGATGTGTATTTACATGATTTGTAAATGTGTGCTTTAATTAGATAGACATTTAATATTAATGATAATGACATAATGCACATTATCTATTTAATTATGTAGATTAATCTAGTTTATGCAATGTGATAGAGTGTGTCCATCAGAGTGTGAAACAGGACTGATGTGGGTCTGGAATGAGGGTGTGTTTGGCTGCAGCTCAAAGACAGTGATAGCCATTTGGTCAACTCCATCATGGAGATGTAAGACTTCTCAGTTACAGTCTACTTATTCCAGGCCAGCCTCGCAGACCTTCCTTCCTCAGATCGCAGCCAACAAGCCTCGCCACCAGCCCCAGCCCCAGCCCCAGCCCCAGCCCCAGCCCCAGCCCCAGCCCACTTTTCTTTAATAGCTTTTAACCCTGCCCAGACTACGTAATATCTCTATTCCACTTACTTACTAGACAGGCTTTTTTGACCACTTGAGCTTTCTGAATCTCTGTTTACAGGCATAGAGTTAGATCTCATTACAGAGAGGACACTTAGTTTAGCCAATCCCTTGTAACCAACCAAAAAGCACTCAACCAGCAGCACTAAGTTAGTGGTGTGATTCATCCTGCTGGCATCTCTGTGCCTCTCCTGCCAACATGTACATTTGTTTTTCTCCCTCCTCAGTGTCTCTCCCTCTGTCAATTTAGCCCCTTCTACTCAAACGCAGACGTCTCAACCAGAACCAAGGGCACAGCTCATTCAGTATTTGCTACAGCACTTGTACACAATGTTGTCCTCTTCCTGTCTCTCCTCTCTGTTTCCCGGGCTAGGGGAAAGATATCTGGCAGGCTCCACATTTCACTATTGCATGTCAGCTATCATGTCGGAGTTCCAGTACTCGGTGTCCAATAGTTAATGGGGTTGCGGGTTGCAACACTATGACATACCTGTACAGTACATCACAAAAAAAGTCAAATACGGTATGTACTATTATGAAGAAAAAAACAATATCCATGATAAACTATTAACACTAATGAGACACAGTAGTCTTAGTGTGAGCTAAATTGTGAAGACACCTGTCCCGAAGATCTTATCAGGAGAGTCTGAACAGTTCAACATTTACATTCGCTTTTCTGCAAACAGTTACAGGAGATGATTGACACCACACGCATGTTGGTACGTGCGCTAAATATGAGGCCACAGCCATCAGTCTGTTAGCTTATTAGCTAACAGACAGGAAACATGGTGAAAACAGCAAGACTGTTTCTGTCGAAAGGCAAAAAGTTTGCCCACCAGCAGCTCTAAATTAACCACAATAAACCTGTTTGTTTAATCCGCACAACAACCAAAGTGCAAAAATGACTTGTTCCTGGACTATTTATTTTGCCCAGTCAAGAAATGTACTAGTTTTTGTACTGATCAAACTAACTAGATATAACATGTGATTTAGTAAGCTTTAGAGGTGCCGGTAGGACTAGTTGGATTTCTTGCCTTTGCATAAAGCCAGGCTCTTTGTGTTAAGCTAAGCAACAGTAGCACATGTTCCACACAGATAGGTGGGATATTAATATTCTTATCTAATGCTCGACAAGAAGGCAAATAAGTGTATTGTCGAATCACAATGTCTAACTATTCCTTTAAAGTCAAGCTTTTCTTCCTCTGCTTATCTCTTTCTCTTATCTTTTTTGTTTTAGCAGTGACCAAAAACATCTCAAAGCCACAGCTATGTTTCTCTTTGCTTATATAAAGACACACTTTCAAGCTGACAAAATGTAAAGATTTAGGAAGAGGCCTCACTAAGGACTAAGGGTTGGTGTAACATAATTGGATTGGACAGGTGTAATTTTATATACAGTACATTTGCTCTCTGTTGTACCATATCAGATCAAATGTACAACACTCTGTGGTGTGTGTGTGTGTGTGTGTGTGTGTGTGTGTGTGTGTGTGTGTGTGTGTGTGTGTGTGTGTGTGTGTGTGTGTGTGTGTGTGTGTGTGTGTGTGTGTGTGTGTGTGTGTGTGTGTGTGTGTGTGTGTGTGTGTGTGTGTGTGTGTGTGTGTCTGGGATATAGGAGGTGGATTAGCTGATAGTGTTACTGTAGCCTTTCCTGTGCTCCTGTCATTAGGATATACAGAAAGAGGATCCATGCTGTCCCAACACGTGTATGTTGTTGAGTTATTTAGGGATGGACACAAAGTATGAGTTTTTGCTGTACATCATATTTTTTCTGCTTTTACAATCAATCCCCACGTTTATTGTGTACTATTGTGCATACACCTATATTTGTGCAGCACCTTGCAGTATTACTGTAATCAATCCAGATGTGTTTGTGAGCTGTTTTTCCTGGTCCACAAGCGAACACTGACCTGATCTCAAGCCCCAGCTGCCTTTCTCTCTCACCCAACATCCCCATCCCACAGCAGCAGACAGAATTCACGAGCTGGGAGACCAATCAGGTCAACCCTCGCTTTGAACAGTTGTAGTTTTCATCCAGCATCTTGGCCAGCTAACAGAAATGTGTCCTCATACCACATCACAACTTGGTGGAAGCTGCTGATACCCTCCGTGCTATTTATTCCAAGATTTGTAGGCACACCCTTCACCTACAAGGCCGCAGCCAAAATAAAGAGTTGGCCAATTATCTGAGTTAGTGTATTAAGGGAAACCGCTACAGTGTACGTTGATTATAAATACACCAGCATGGCGTAGTGTCTTGTTTCATTGAGTGGGTCCGAATTTAGCAATCAGCACCACCAACTGATTGATTAATTGCATTATATACGAGTTTGTGTTGGCTTATTTCCAGATAAATGTGTCTGTGTTTGACTATGTAGGCTTTGCTAGTTAATACTGTATTTTGTATGCTACTGGTATAATAACTGTTGCCTTATTTTTTACCAATACTGGTGGTGGATATCTCAAAACTTCTGCAAATAAAAAAGAAAAAAGCATTTCTTTATTTTAGTAACACAAAAAGTTGCTGTTAAAGCAGCATCCATACATTCACTATTAATATAACTGTTATTGCTGTAACCTAGGAGGTTGCGTGTGAAAGCAAAGTCTGGTATGTTCAAACGTTCAGTATGAAGTGCAACAGTCAGGTTACCCCAGACCCTGGTGGTAGCCTACATTTTACACTGCTGTGGAGCGGTTTGCTGTTCTTGTCACTGGTATGTGAGTTATAGTCCATCACTAGGAGCGTGCCAGGTTTTGGGTACCCTTGGGATTAGATTTTGCATGCACATGGATGTTTAGGAAGATACATCTATAAATAATATAAATTGTACTCCAATTATGTTATCATTGTGAGAGGCAAACTTTGAAGGTGAAACATATTCACATTTTTTATTTCTTCAAATACACAATTTTATTTATAAGGTATACTTCACATTTGCTAAGGGAAGGAGGTATTCATTCAAAGTTTTGGAAAATATTGTTAGCATTTCACATTATTAATCCCACAATAGATCTGTTAAAAATAACAAGGGATTGTCTCAGTGCTAGTTAATACCAAGACAGCTCAGACAGTAGCTCATGTTAGATTAAAAATGGTGCACACCTGCTCAACAAAGAGAGAATAAAGGCTGTACAGCAGTCAGTTTTTCCATCTACATTGTCCCAGTGGCTTTATTCAGTATCACACAAACAACAGCTCTATTCAGAACAAAGCAAAGCAGTGTGGGTGATTGGCTGGTTGCCTTCCTTCTTGTACCCCCAGCTGTAATTTTCCAGGAGTTATTTGTCATTAATCATTAAATTGGCCTCATGTAATTCAGTAGTTAAAGTTTCCTATAGCTGGGCCCAGTACTGTTTAAGTTGGCAGCTTAGTCATGCCTTCACTTGATCCACACGTCACATTATCCTGTAAGTGGTAATATGAACAATGAATACTTTCTTTCTCTTAAATAAAATATTGAAATAATATAAAGAATCTTCATGCTCACTGCAGCAAATTAATGTTTGTGCCTAAACTAGTTCCAATCTTCAAAGCATATTAATTGTTCAATTTGGCAGACTAGCCCTTTAGTGTCATTACAGAGCGAGGGATGGTTATATAACATATTCCAGCACTGTAGCTGCCAGATCACACAGAGACGTAAAATATAATATATAATACATTTCCATCTTTGCATGGGACTAACCCTGGGATTCCATTGGCCTCAGAGGTGTGGATGTGGAAAGGCTGACCTGTGGAAAAGGGCTTCCCCCTTCAGCTCCCTGTGTGTGAAATCACAAATCACTGTGACAGAAAAACCAAAGACCTCCCTTCCTGTGGTGTGCACTGTAACATGACATTGCCGTGTTGGCTATGTGGTACACAGAGCCCCTCTCTTGTCTACAGACCTAGTGGGATTGGTTTCTACGTAATATTTCCATTACCCACAGGACGCTTAAACATGGCACCATCAGAGTTGGTTGTTCTAAAATGGGATAAGAGAGCTTCATGAAACAGAATTTGCATTGTGCCCTCAGTCATAAAAGTCACCCCAAAATGCCTGAGGTAGCAGGTGGCTGGACCAGTCCTCTGTGAATTGTTTGAGCCTTATTTAGTAGAGCGTGGGAGGCATCAATATTAATGAACAGAGTACATTAGCGTTCTTATTTTAGCCCCCGAGCACTCTGTAGGGATCAAAGAATCGCGATTCAGGCCTCTGCAGGGCTCTTACACGTGAACCTCCACCTCTGTTTCATGTCAATCTCTCACTTGGCCTTCTCCCATCCTGGATGGGCACAAGGGTCAATGATATCACTCATTGTGAAAGCTAAGTGCACAGCTGCAAGGACTGGACAGGATCAGACAGCTGCTGCTGTGACTCACCGGAGAGGCCTTTCAACACACTGCCTCAAAAGGAATGGTGTGTCTGTCCATGTGTGTGTGTTTACCTATAAGCGAGCTAGTTGCTTAGTGTCTGCATGCATTTAGGTGGATCAGGAGCATGAATGTTGATGTGCATGAATTTGCCATCTAAACAGAAGTCAACCTTGCTGCTCTTTCTAACCTTCGTGTGTGTGTGTGTGTGTGTGTGTGCATGCGTATTAATATTCTTATCTAACGCTCAACAAAAGGCAAATAAGTGTATTGTCGAATCAAAATGTCTAACTATTCCTTTAAAGTCAAGCTTTTCTTCCTCTGCTTATCTCTTTCTCTCATGTTCTTTGTTTTAGCAGTGACCAAAAACATCTCAAAGCCACAGCTATGTTTCTCTTTGCTTATATAAAGACACACTTTCAAGCTGACAAAATGTAAAGATTTAGGAAGAGGCCTCACTAAGGACTAAGGGTTGGTGTAACATAATTGGATTGGACAGGTGTAATTTTATATACAGTACATTTGCTCTCTGTTGTACTATATGAGATCGAATGTATAACACTCTGTGGTGTGTGTGTGTGTGTGTGTGTGTGTGTGTGTGTGTCTGTAATGTTTTATTGCATCAATAGTTCTGTAATGTTTTATTGCATCAATAGTCCTGCATAGTCCCCCCCAAAAAAGAAAAGTACTTAAAATGTACATAGATATTTAATTTAGATGAATTAATTCATGTAGGCCTATAACATGTATTTTAGGTAACAGCTATAGATCTTAGTGCAATGTTTGCTAAATAATTGCATATTTAAATTGAACCCTGCACAGCCAATTTAGCATACATTTTTGATTGACAGGCAATCTGACTTGTAATAATCCTTCACAGATGACACAGACACAGACGATGTATTATTTTATTAATGCTACTAATCCTTTACATCATTGTAGGTGACAAAATATTTTAAATAAAATAGGAATATTGGACCAAATGGATTAGGGCAGGTCTTGTACAGTAACAGCAGATAGAGAGACAGAGAGGTTGATGGAGAAACGCCAGCAGCTTTAGTCAGAGCTGCTGGGGGCTCTGTAGAGTGCTGGTTGAGAACACTGTTTGCTCTGTCGTCCATGGTAACAGTCAGTGGTTACATTATCCCAGAGCCCAGTATGAGTCACATTTTGCTGATAATATTTAGATAATGATAAGCTTTGCTGTTGTTACATGATGAACACCATCAATTTAAGATTAACATTAAGGATTACATAATTGTCACCACAGGTTGAGAAAATTCACCAAAGCAAGAGGCGCTACTGAACTATGACAGATCTTACCGGTCTGTTTCAACATTTCTGTCTCACTTGTTTTTCCTCGATAGGTTGCAGTCTTAGCTCCTAACCAAAATATTTCCCCTCAGTCTGCTAGGACTTTTTAATTGCATCTCCTGAGTTGTGCCTCCTTCTGAAAGACGGCACAGTTGTTGGCTTGTCCAAGGCAAATCCCACACACACACACACACACACACACACACTCATACTCAGAGCGGAGAGTTCCCACTCTTTCTAGCCAACATTTCCATGAGTTATGTGCACGCCACTCTTGGAGGAAAGAAACATTAGCAACAGACCTCCTTCTCATTGAGGAGAGCACACATACACTCAGTCACCATTCCCCTGGCACCTATCAGTAATAACACACACAGAGTACCGACTTTTCCATTGCTGGTAAGTTGGAAGAGAGTGGAAGGTAACGCAGAGACACTAATGGACTTTCTTTCGTCTATCCCCAAGCTCCCAGTCTTCTGCTTTGTAATCACGAAACCCAAACAGGGTTTGCTAATGTTATCACAATTTCAACAGAAACAGTGGGCTGAGTCAAGTTTTCAGAATGTAAACAACAAAAGGTGCCAACATACAAAGTCTCTGTGTTTTTTTTCCCACTGGGAAGTTTAATAAAAGATTGAAACATTTAAAGATTGTGACTAAAATATAACTCTATTAGAGTTAGACCCATAAATTGGCTGATATATTGGTGTTGGTGAAAATGTTGGCCAATAAGTAAATTTCCATGGATCAAAAGATTACAGCTTTACAAGATCATGATTGAAAAACCTGTTCAATCCACCAAACAAGACCTTTAAAGTCTTTAAAAAATCCTTGAGTAAGTTCTGTATGAAAATCCTTTGTTTTCCATCAATTTTCTAGATGCATTAGTAAATTGGGCAGTGAAAGTCTGGATTTAGCTGTACATAGCTTTAGTGAGGTATGGAGCTGACCTGGATCCTGGATTACGTTGTAGTTTCCCTTCTATGTATGACCTCAACTGTACAAATATTGTGTCTGCATTTCTGTGTGTGAGGGTGGGTGTACACGTGTCTGACAGCATGATTACTTATACTAATGCAAACTCATGAATTGTATGTCTTTATACACAGAGGCTGTCTTTCCTAAGGGCTGTTAACTCCAGGAACACAAAAGATGCAACTATATATATTTTAAATGTAAGATCAACACCCTGGCTTTCAATTTTAGCCCACCAGCCAAACTCACCCCACAGCAGCAAACAAGTTTTGCCAGGCACATATGACGTCACCTGAAAAGCCACTTAGACAGCTATTATTACTTTGCTCTTTGTGCATGTCTACAAAGCAGGTGCAGTATACATTTTCATTTAATTGTAATACACTCATGTTGCTGCATTGTTGTAGAGATGTCAGCTGTTAATGCAGCTAAACTGTACCGTCCACCAGAGACAACATGAGCAGGTGGTTGCCATGGTGACAGAGCGCAGTGTTTATTTGTTGCTGTGCGGGAGAGGAGGGTGTTGTGTGGTGGGGGTTGTCGAGTAGGACTGAACGCTGCGGTGGCCTGCAGCCAGAGAACGGTAGATGGAATCCAGAGAGAGGCAAAGGCCAGCCCAAAATAAACCCATCCAGAGCAGGTCGGCCAAGCCCACACCATACACTGCACCAGATAAGGAGGCAATGTCCATTTAATGATAGGATCATATGGCAACATTTGAACTGCCCATGGGAGATGTGGTGAGCACATGGTCTGACAGGTGTTTGTCTTTCAGAAGTTTGATATCAGCATTGGAATTCAATTTTACTATACATATTGCACATTACTAATGACATAACACCACAAACCCCCCCTGGTTAAGTTGTTTGCTCCAGTGTCAGTTTTTAAACCTTTATTCTACTTGAAAACATTGATATTGACAGTAACAAACCAAGATATGTCTCGATATACTTCTTCAGACTACCTTATATCCCTCACTTAGGCTACATGCCACCTCCTGGTGTGTTGCTCTCAGCTGTCAGTCAGCCGTGCTCTATATCTGTTTCTGCAGGAGATTCAGTTTGCATGTGGCAACAGGCTGACAACAATTTATTGACCTCATCTCTGCACTGGGTCAGTATTGGACAAAACTAAACTCTCAATTTCAGCACAAACATGTCAAACCAAATTTGCTTTTAGCTTTGGGCTAAAATTCAGATTGAGAACAACCTTATACTCAAACCTGCTAATATATAAAAATGATCTGCACTGTGAGCCTATTCACATGCTGGTAATGCTCATATACTGTGAAGACACCTACGGATGCTTTTATTTTCTTTCATTTTTCATAGTTGAAGTTATTTGCATAGAAGATCTGCTTACCCTTAAATATTTTAACCAAAGATTTTACAACACATAAAAGTCTAAATGCTGTTTTAGAGGCATTTCTACCCAGATAAAAAATACAATTTGGATTCTTAAAATGTCCAGTGGTATTCTGTATTATATGCCACATTTTAAAGCAATTAAAATTAGCAGCATCAATACAAAATATCAGTATCAGTTTCTGCCTGTTATAAACTATGTACTGGTCTAACTGTAGGAGTGTGGATGGATAGCCGAGTAACTCTTGTTCAAATATATATATATATTACAATGTCACACCATTGAGTGTATTTACAGGGTCAATGAAGATGGCAATGGTGGATTAGATCCAAAGAGAAGCAGTGAGGTGTGGCACTAAGTAGCAGCAGGGTGGGACCTCTAATCCCTCTTGGGGACATGCTGTAACATTGTTAGCATAATACTACCACACTGTCAGTGTCCTGCCACACAACATGGAAATGTGGTGGCTGCAGTACTGATTGATTGGCGGCTGTCAGCAGTAACATTATGGGCACAGTGTGTGGTAAAGTAAAATACTAGGAAGGTGGTGAAAGAGGAAGAGTAAACTAAGGCAATTGGTTTTACAATTTATGGCAACTTTCCTGTACTGCTGTATGCAGAACAGATAGTATGGGCCCACCTCTAGGTTTATACATGTTTGACCAGGTGTGAAACTGCTGCACTTTTGTGCTGTACATTATATAAAAACCAAACTGAAACTTTACTAACCACCAAGTCTTTCCAGTGAAGTGAAAGCAGCATCATACATTATATATACATCTATGATTTATGGATAATACATCATTTTTCCAGACATTTTATTATTTAATATAAAATCACCATCTATGTTTACTGTTATATTTTACTGAAATTAGGCCTTTAAGTCACAATAAAAGTGTGTTCAAGGATTTATAGAGAAATGATAGCAAAATAGCAGGAAATACACCTGTGGTTAGATGTAACAGGTTTAGTTTCAATATGACTGTGGAGCTGCAGAGAATTTATTTTAAGCCCTATAGTTTAATTTTTAGGGACGTGATATACAGTAGCCTACATGTGATCACACCAGCCTGTGTATCATATTTCAAGGCTTGAAGTGTAAAATAACTGGGTGTAGCCATGCTGTCATATGATTGACACCACTAGATGGCACTCTGCACCAGCTACAAGCAGTGAAACGCTGCATGCTCTGAATGTTTAGATGACGCATGAATCTGAGAATTATCATGCTAATATTTCCAAAATAATTTTTCACCCAAAGGCCATTAAATCAAGCTGATAATTTTCCCATGACATAATTTTCACATGACATTGATGGCATTTAATGAAATGCCATAATTTACATGAATCAAATACACTCAGTGTATCACCATGTCTGATAATATTGTAGTAAATGCCAAATGTGATTCAATTTCTTATTAAAATGCTTATGTGGCTTAATGGTCTTCTGTTTTTTTGATCCTTCCTATTTTGCTCCCTCAGGACAAAGTGAAGCCACCAAAGACATCCAAATCCAAGACAGCAGAGGCAGAAGTTGAAGGCATAGCCGTGGAGGGCCTTGAGCAGATACCTGAGGGACAAGAGGGACTCCCAGTCAACCTCAACTCAGATGAGGAGGTGGAGATTGAGGAGATTATCGAGGAGTCTCGTACCAAGCGCCTCCAACGCACCACCAAGCAACAAGTGGACAACATAAAGAAAGCCTTCTCCAAAGAGAAAATGGAGAAGACCAAATTAAAGACAAAGGAGAACTTGGAGAAGACCAGGCAGAGAACCCGCGAAAATCTGGAGAAGACAAGGCAGAGAACCCGTGACAACCTGGAGAAAACCAAGCACAACCTGGAGAAGAAGATGGGCAAGCTCGGGACCCGCATGACCCCCAACATGGAGCGCAGGGCAAAGATGAAGACCTCCAAAGAGAAGGCGAAGAAGTCCCTCACTCCCGACCACACCATCTATGCTCGCTCCAAGACCACTGTGTACCGCGTCCCCCCCTTCACCTTCCATGTTAAGAAATTCCGAGAAGGTGCGGAGGAGGTGGTGCAGAACACAGAGATGGTGGAGGTGACCGACGCCGAGGGCCAGTCAGCGGGCGAGGAGAACGGGCTGGGTGTGCACGTAGAAGTGGAGGAAGGGGAGCTGGTGCGTGTAGACAGCCCAGAGATGGAGGCTCTGTTGCAGGTGACTGAGGACTCTCAGCTAGTCAGGGTGGAGCCAGACCTCCTAAACAAGGCCCAAAGCGAATAGAGTGTCTGCAGGTCTGTGAAATGAGAGATAAAGGGATGAAGAGGGGAGTGGAGTCTAATCACACCGACACATTAGTCGTGTATAGGGTCTTTCTTCACATGATCACAATCTATGACATCTCATTTGTTTTTGGTTCTCTTTTTATTGTACCCAACAGGGATGACTTTCACTTTCATATGTTCTCCTCTTTAGCATACAAATAAGAAAAACATAAGAAATAAGAAATTAAGCTTTTGAAACATGCTGCAGGCTGACTGGCTATTCTAGACTTGTATGTTTATGCTGTTTGCTGTTTATTGTTGGTTTGATAGATTGAGTGGCTACAAGAATAAAAAAAAGGTCTAAATAGTCTTTGTTGTTGAGATGTAATGTATAATTTAATATTTGCCATGTATGATATGCACATTAGCAGGTATGTATGTAACAGGAAGTTGTTGGCGGGATTTGTGCTTTAATCGATGGTTTTAGTGATGTAATGTGCACAAGTGAAACAAAAAAAGAAACAAGTAGGCAAGGTATAGGTCTACAGAAGAAATAAAGAACAGGAGGAGAGGAGACGACTGGGAATTGACTAAGAAAATCTCTTCCTCAACTAAAGAGTTTACACAAACTTTACTCCTGATATGCAGATTATGTAGCCTAGCGTTAGTCACTCAGCCATTGTGCTAAATGTTACAATATAATCTAAATGACTGAAAATAGAAGCGTAATGTCTGATAGATTATTTGGAACATTAAAACTGACAAATTCAAAAATAACGGGATAACATTTCACTGGAATTGTACCTTGTACGATTTCATGTGACAAACAAAATTGATTGATTGAATACTTAAACACTCACATAGCACCACAATAAACTGCTAAAGTTACTGTTGTGAACAATTATTTTAAGACCTGTTGTTTTACCTTTTTGAGGACAAGCCTGCAAGTCATATGTTGTATGTACATTTTTTGTGCATTGATAACAAAAAAAAGACAGAGACAAAGGATCATGAAGCCTTAAAAGAATCAGTAGTCCACCACATTTGGTATATTTACAATACATGCTTGAAAACTTGCTTGACCATAATTTACTGTAATATTTTGATGCATACTCACCATGCTACATTTGTTACATCTGGACATGTTGAAGGGCCCACTCAACAACTTCCACATAGCACATATCTGCACAGAGGAGAAGACAAAGACTTTATCGCCATGGTCACAGCTCACCAAAGTACAATTGCACATCCCTATTACACTTTCTCAAGGTAATTGCAGGCAGAAAAATGATGATCTGAAGAGCAAGACTGACTACGTAACATGAGATGCAAATGTCATCCTAAATGCAGTCGCAGTGAGACAGCCATGGCCAAGTAGTTATGAATGGCATGGCACTTTAATAAATGTCAAAACATCATGATTTGATCAAAACGTTTTTGTTGCAATCTTGTGTACTTCCTCTGAATTATAAACTGTTTACACTGATGAAAAAAAGCTGTCTGACTATGGTAATTTAGAGAAGATGATTGCAGAGGATTAGAGGAAGCTACGGTGATTGAATGGTAATTTTTGTAGCCTAAATAAACTGGGGATTCAATCGTTGCCACTTCTGATCATGAAGGCAAGCATACAGACTCTGGACAAGGAGAGGGGGAATGTATGGTTTTCATTTTTGTCCCTGTAGACTGTGTGTGATTTTGATGTGGCTCACTGTGTAGTATGGAGAACCATTCAAATAATCAATGGGCTGGGGAATGCAATTAAGGAGAGTGCTCCCTCAGAACACTGAGCAGGATGGAGAACAGTGAGGACAGTGTGTGTGTGTGTGTGTGTGTGCGTGTGTGTGTATGACTGTGAAGAGTAAGTATGTGCATACCAGGCTACCCACACTAATATCTTGGTGAAACTCCAGGTTTATGTCTACATCAAGTGCAAATTTCAAAAAACAAAGGAAACAATTGCAGGTCTGTGACATCACATAGACATATAACTATCATAGTCTTATATAGGCTAGTATATGATTATATCTTTTTAGTGTTTTTATTTTTAACAAAAACATCTTCAGTGTTTTGCACATTAAACATTAAAGCATTTGTAAGATATTGGCCCCCCACAAGTGTTTTTTTGCAACCATGTACTGTATATTTTTGTTTTGTTATAGTTGGTTATTAAAAAAACTGAACCAGCATGCTATAAGCGTGAGGTATCATGCACAGCTTACAGCATATAGAGATATTGTCATTTAGAAAAATGCTGCAACACAATGTGACACATATTTGCTCTTGGTGTTATTGATTTATACTCAAATACTGAATGTTTGCCATTTATTTTGTGTTTAAGGCCCCTTTTGTCACTTCAATATCAATAAAAGCTTATGGAATAATATATACTGCCTATATTTTCTCGAATTTTATAAACATTTTGTATAATTGATTACACTGTGTGTTTTGTTCACCTAATGTAAGAGGAAGCTTGATTGTAACCTCCTTGATTAAGATCAAAATGGGTCAATTACTGAACAGCACTGCTGTTATTAAACTCTTGATGACGTCGACACTGCCAGTAACTCAGATGACTTCCAGGCTCGCTGTTCTGTTGAATTGCTTTGCCTCCCTCCGCAGCAAAAGGGCGCGCTGGCCTACTCTGTGGTCCACCCGCAGGGAGGGTTTGCCTGCTGGAACAGCACAGTTGCGACAGCAGTAAACACGACGTTCTCAACCAACCCCGTCGTAAAGTCCCGCCTCTCTTGCTTGCATACTGCATTCTGCTTGGTTAAGATAGAATGGCCGACTCATATTGGCTGTCAAAGCTGTCAAATATAGTAGTTTATGGGGGTTGTCTGGCTGGAAAGACTGCAATGAGATGGGTTAGGTGAAAGAGGAGCTCTGTAACGTTACGTTGCTACGTCGGAGAAGTGTTTCCCGTGCTGCCAAGAAAACCTACACAATAACGATCTTTTTCTGTGTGTTCTCCCTCGCTTTTGTGTGTTAAATTTCTAGAAAATTCGCCACTTACTGTCATTGTCAGTGTTTTTTAGTAGAAGGGTTAACGTAACAGTTTTTTTTTTTTTACGGAGAAACTTTCCAAAGGAGTAACAACGAGCTAGGTAAGCGACTATAAAAGCGAGTTCTGCTTATGCCATTTATTAAAAAATAGTTTCTTAACCCGAAGCGGGATTGTTATCATGATTGTGTTACTGCAGACCACATTAATGAATGGCTTGCTCTGTTATTTAACGTTATAACGCGTCTGTAGTACGATTGCAGCATTGTGACTAGGTCATAAGTTTTTCATACTGGGGAAGCCATTCTGTGTCCACGGTGTGAACGTTTGCTACATAAAAGTACATTACATTAAAGTGTTACTGCGTTTTATCTGTAACATTAGCTAACGTTACTGAGTTCAGCTCTCTCATTATGGGTCAGATAACATAACAACAAAAATATATATACACATATATATATATATATGTTTTGTTTGTGTTTGCTCATGTGATTTGGATCGCCTAGCTAGTTTAATTGTCATACATACGTCAGTTGTCGTCAAAACAATGACTTATGCATATGAACAATAGTTCCAACTTTACTGGGATGGCATATTTGGACCCAGTGAAATGCAGGCCTTTGTTGTGTGTTTTTCTTTAATTGTCACGCCCATCTCTATCTCATCTGCAGGCCAACATGTCGGACACCATGCACTGGGATTTAATTCTTCCATTCAAAAGATTTGATTTTACAAATGATCTGCCCAGACCTTAACATAATCTTAATTTTGAAGTGTATGTCAGAGTTAGTAGTTATTTTTTTTAATATGATCTTTAGTGTAGCCAGTGTGGAGTCAGTGATGCAGTGTCATCAGATAGGCTACTACACTATTGACTGTAATCAATGTTTTTAAAGTCAAAACATGACTGTCATGAAATACATTATGACTTTGCTAAATTACATAACTTTACGTAATAGTACTTTTGTTGTCACATGTGTTTACAGAAGCCATGGAATGGATTGTTGGATTGGTTACTCATTGCTTTAATTGTTCAAGGAAGTACTTGCTGAAATATCAGTGACATGGTTTAAGGAATTACATTGTGCTTTACAGTTACTGCAGCATGGCTAACTTTACCTAGCATTGAAAATTGGACAAAATGCACATATCTGGCTGGCCTGGCAAATTTCTAGCTAAATCTGCTTGCATATGATACTGAGTTTCAAAACTCAAACAAAGATGTTATATATGTGATGTGTAGACAAAAGCCTTACCTTGGCATTTGGATCAATATTTGTGAAGAATTTCCATCTTTCAAAAGGTCCCCAAGGCTATGATTTATAATGTGTGTGACCCAGACAACATGTTGAAGTAATTTGATGATTGAACAGCCAATATGTTCAGACTTTGTGGACCCATTATGACCTTACCGCCCAAATTAACTTTTGCCTCTTATCTTTCAATATAGGCTACACTGGTTGTTAGCTAGTTGGCAGTAACTATGTGGCATTAACTCAGTGCCAAACGTTATTTGTTAATCAATAATAAAACCGTATTGTGCCACTTCTGTGGCTGTACACATTGGGTCATTGATAATCCTGCAGTGATCTCAGAGGGACTCTACAATGTACCAGAGCTTTCCAGACACTTTATTTAGGTGGTTAGTTTATTGGTAACTCTGCAATTCAATACAATACATGAAAATGCATGATAAAGGAAATAGATGATACAGTAAAAGTCAAATTGTGCCAACAGGTTTGTAAATTGAACCTATTGAACCTCAGATACCATTTGCAATTACAACCCAAATTCCCACCACACAATAGAAATAAGAAATTACTTATTCAGATGACGAAAAAATGAAACTAATCCTCATATTATTGACATGACTCAGCTGCTCTTTGATGTGATCCTCTCAGGGTTTACACCATGCAGATGCACCTTTTTCACATGCCAGTGAAAGAGGAACAGGGGTCATATGAAAAGCTGAAAACTGTCACGTTTGATGGACAACTTTGGGTTATGTCCCTTACATGCTTAAAAAACCCCTCACCCATATGATGTCAGCGAGAATGATTGTTGTAACTGAATTCCTGTGGTTCCCTTGGGACACTGACATCATTCTGACATCATTTAATATGAAAGGTGAAACTTAACATACAGTGTATATATACGTTTTTGTTTCAGGTTGCCCTAAACTGAGAAATATATGAGATTGAAGCTTATACTGAGTTTCCAGTTTGTTAGGTATACCTGGACAATATTATACAGTTCATGTTTTTGTTAACACTGATAACACTTTTAGTCTATAGTAGTTACTGAGGCTGTGGTTAGTGTTGGGTTTATATTGGATTGTATAATATTGAGAGGAGTTTTTAATACTCTTTCCCCTCATGTAGGCTCTATAAAAGGGGATGGGCAAAACATAAAGCGTGCCTTAATTAAGGGGTTCATCAAATACGGTGGGAGTAAGTGGAAACATGGACAGATATTGAATGCAAATGTAGGTACTCATTTAAACCTATTGTATGAGTATGTTAACAGCATTATCTTTCTGTCAGCAAGAGCAACATCTTGGCTCAGGGAAACCGAAAGTCTAGTTTCTTGTTGAGAACATATCTGAGTCATCAGTTATCAAGGATCAGAGTTAAATTAGAACTTCTGTTCTTGTTTCTAAATTCTGCATAGTATTGAGCCATGTCACTGTACACATAAACCCTGAGTAGTCAGACTTTAGACGATAATGTAACAGTATTTAAAAGGTATGTAAGAGGCTGAAACAAAGACTTCAATTAGTTATTTAATATGGATGCTAGAGGAGACAACGTTCTATTGGATTTACTGGTTACTGGTTATTGTAAGTGTACAGTCTAGCGCCCTCCGGGGAACTGTGTAGCCTGCTGTTGGTAAGATGAGAAGGCTAGCAGAACCTACAATGTGGATCCGATGGATAATTGTAGTCTCTGCCGGCAGCTGCGAGAGGATTAATGAGAGTACATTGCTCAAGTTGCATTGTGCTTCTCTGATAAGTAATATGAAGGAAATGATTAAAACCCAGTTTTGTATTTTGTCGAAGAATACGTTTCTCTGGTTTCGTATCCATCTACAGTAGCTTTTCAGCGGCAAAGATAAGGAAGTGTGCTTTTTGTTATTTCTAGTGAATACAGTTGGGGCAAAACCTCGGCCAAAGATCATTATTCCTATCTGCTTAGGGAGTTGCTGATGCTGACAGCTCTTCACGTTGGCCTGCATTTCTTGGTGGAGGCGTAGTGTTTCACTGAACAGGAAGTGTCTGTGCTGAATAGGAGGCCTCCCCAGAACCTATCCTCCTTTTCAGAGAAAACCTGAAATTTAGCTGTTTCTCTGTGGTCCGTTATAAGGCGTGTGAGATTTATAAAAAAATATTTATCAGAAATAGCCTTCTCCAAGATGTACTCTGCTTAATTTATGTTGTTACCCCCATCTTATTTGTGTAGGTTTGTGGAGGTTTATGTCAGGATGGCCCAGTGGAACCAGTTACAGCAGCTGGAGACCAGGTATCTGGAGCAGCTCTACCACTTGTACAGTGACAGCTTCCCCATGGAGCTGCGGCAGTTCCTTGCCCCCTGGATTGAGAGTCAGGACTGGTGAGAAATATGAAAGCATATTTTGTTTGTTCTGTCTGCTAACAATTAAATGCATTAAATTGCTGTTATCCTCCACTCTCTCCAGACTGGCAGTTGGCCATTCACCATGACGTGCTGATAGCTTGACACGTAGAAAGCTACTGTGTTTAGCATTCACTGTTACACTCTTCCTTATCACGCCCTCTTCCCTCACATGACACCATTACATGGTTCTCATATGCATTATGTATCACAGTGCATCTGAACAAGTGTGCATCACTGAGCGAGTGATGAAGCTTTTCCTCTTTTTTTCTATTTTGAGGGCCACATTAAAATAGTAGTACATTTTCTGTCCAATTTGTATTACAATTATCATAAGAAAGACATTTATTATGTTTCCCCCCCGAGTAGTCCCCCTTCTGTGGGGTACAGGATGTGTGGATGAGATCCAACTGAACTGAACTGTGTATTCACCTTTTACCAGCTCTTAGAAGGAACTAGAAGTAAATCTTATCCTGATTATCTTATCCTCTCCTTCACAAGGGCTTACGCTGCCAATAAGGAGTCACACGCCACCCTGGTGTTTCACAACCTCTTGGGAGAAATAGACCAGCAGTATAGCCGTTTCCTGCAGGAGAACAATGTACTTTACCAACATAACCTGCGCAGGATTAAACAGCATCTGCAGAGCAAGTACTTGGAGAAGCCGATGGATATTGCCCGCATTGTTGCCCGCTGTCTGTGGGAGGAGCAAAGACTGCTGCAGACGGCCACCACAGCTGTACAGGTAGGGAAGAGCTACACTAACCTCGCTGTAGCATCCTTATTGCATCAAAGAGCTTCAGTTCATGAATTTGGGGTGGTACAGTGGTGAGTAGTATATGTTTTATTCTCTTGCAGGAAGGCCAGGCAGCACATCCCACTGGGACAGTAGTGACAGAGAAGCAGCAGATTCTGGAGCACAACCTTCAAGACATCAGGAAGCGGGTGCAGGTTAGTTCAGAGACTCACTGATTAAGTACCGTACCGTACAGTGTACTGTACAAAGAATCCCGCACACATCTAACCTGACAAAATGATTTTGTCTTAAATATATAAATCCTTGTTTGTTTCAGGATATGGAACAGAAGATGAAAATGCTTGAGAACTTGCAGGACGATTTTGACTTCAATTACAAGACATTGAAGAGTCAAGGAGGTATATTCTAATTACTGTATTCTGAACTTTCGCAGTGATACACCGTAGATTTGTTTGAAACATTTTAACTCTCAGTCTCAGATGAACATTTATTAAAGGGAAACCTTTTTGGTATAGATTTAATGAATTGAATTAGTTTGCTGACCTGTGCCATGTCCACCCTCTGTCCAGAGTTGTCCCAGGACCTAAATGGGAACAGCCAAGCAGCTGCTACCAGACAGAAGATGGCTCAGCTCGAGCAGATGCTGAGCGCACTGGACCAGCTGAGGAGGGTGGGTTTTTGTGACATGATCAAATGAAATTGCAACAAATGGAACAAGACCTCTAGTTTCATGGTGGTTCAGGGTCACATCCAGCTTGGGGTTGTCACCTAGCACAAATGGCAGAAGACTCTGCCGTTGCCGCTGTGAAACCAGACACCTCATTGTCGTCCATGCTGCATATTACGTGCTAGGGTTAGGGGTTAATGCATGCAATGCATTTCTGGAAAACAATGCTTTAACGTTTACATACTGTACAGAAGTAAAGTCACCAGTCACATCGACCACGGTGACTCGTTTGAAATTATACCAACTGTTTTAAAAGTATGCTGTGCTTGTTATCTTGTAGCAAATTGTGACAGAGATGGGAGGCTTGTTGACCGCCATGGATTATGTACAGAAGAACCTGACTGATGAAGAACTGGCAGACTGGAAGAGAAGGCAGCAAATTGCCTGTATTGGAGGACCACCTAACATCTGCCTGGACCGCCTTGAAACATGGTAACCAGGGATGCAAATTTTAAGCAATTTCCTAAATCAATCACCGGTCACATTAATGATCAATAATCAATTTCATATTTGAATCATTTCCTTTCCTTCTGCATAAGTCTTTTCCTGCATAGATACATTTGTTTAAATGTTAATTCTGAGGACTTCCAGCTACATTGAAACCTATGATTCAATAAAAAAATATATATATATATATATATATATATATATATATATATATATATATATATATCTATATCAACAACATCAAGATGTTCCTAGAAATGCTGTGATTTTTTGTTTTTGTATCCACAACTCATCAAGAAGTATGGTTATGATCACAAGTATTTATGGTTGTCTTTTATACCATATATCAAATATTTTGGCTAACAGACTGACTCTGGATTCCTGTCTGTACTCTGCCCTTTTGGTGATCTCCCTTCATCAATGCAGACCTCAACTAAAATGTTTTTGCTGTAATGTGCCAAATATCAGCAGTGTTGTCAAGTCAGTTTGACAACTAGAGGCATGTTTCATCCACATGTTTAACTTGAACTGGGTAACATTTCCTAACCAGGATCACATCCTTGGCTGAGTCCCAGCTCCAGATTCGTCAGCAGATCAAGAAGCTGGAAGAGCTTCAGCAGAAGGTGTCCTACAAAGGAGACCCCATCATCCAGCACCGGCCCGCCCTGGAGGAGAAGATTGTGGACTTGTTCAGAAACCTGATGAAGAGGTACTGCATGCAACAAATATTTACTGTACAGTGGTATGCACAAGTTTAGACACCCATGCTAAAGTTGACTAAAAATAGGAATAAAAAATATCATCTTTTGGAAATTGATCTTAATGCCTTAATTAAAAAAATTTGGAAAAATCCAGCCTTTAAGGACACCAATTTTCTTTTTGAATGAATAATGTATCGTTAATAAATAAATGTTCTTCCTTAAAATACAGGGGGCATAACTATAGACACCCCTATGTTAAATTCCAATAGAGGCAGGCAGATTTTTATTTTTAAAGGCCAGTTATTTCATGGATCCAGGATACTATGCATCCTGATGAAGTTTCCTTGGCCTTTTGGAATTAAAATAGCCCGACACCATCACATACCCTTCACCATACCTAGAGATTGGCTTGGATTTATTTCAGTTAGCCTAATAGCTGGTTTGATTTGGTCTGAAATAAAACCATGCCAATCGTGAGATATGGTGAAGGGCATGTGATGATGTGGGGCTATTTTTATTCCAAAGACCAAGGGAACTTTATCAGGATGCATAGTATCCTGGATCCATGAAAAAAAAAATCTGCCTGCCTCTATGGGAATTTAACACAGTGGTGTCTATACTTATGCCCTCTGTATTTTAAGGAAGAAAATTCATTTTTTTACGATACATTATTACATTATACATTATTATACATTATTCACAAAGAAAATTGGTATCTTTAAAGGTTGGATTTTTCCTCATTTTTACAATCAATTTTTGAAATCAATTTTCAAAAGATGATTTTCTTTACTCCTCTTTTTAGTCAATTTTAGCATGGGTGTCTAAACTTATGCATACCACTGTACATCTGCCCAGACCAAGTGTAATATTGAGCACATGAATGTTAATTGTTGACTTTTAGGAACAATCTATGGTGGAGAGATTCTGAGATCAAAGTCGCACTTACTTATGCTACAGAGCTTTCAGTCGCATCACACACTCTTCATTTAGCAACTGTGATGACATCTGAGCCATCTGCTTTCTCTGTAGGGAGACTGTGCACTTTATTTATTTATTCAAACTTACTAGGTTCCTGGTCATAAACGACATAAACAACTGGATGGCTGAAAGCTTTTTGCAGCTGAACCCAGATAAGACGGAGGTTTTAATCATAGCGCCAGACAGCGCTATCCCTCTTACTAAGCAGAACATTGGGCCTTTGTCATCTGCGGTCCAGCCTAGTCTAAGGAACCTTTGGGTGACATTTGACAAATCCCTATCTTTTGTTTTTTTTCACTTACGCAATATTAGTAAATTAAGGGCTGTGGTCTCTCAGTCAGAACCGGAGATGCTCTTCCATGCCTTCATTTCCTCCTGTATTGACTATTACAATTCACTCTTCTCCTCACTCAATAAATCTGTTCTTCACCGCCTGCAATCCATTCAAAACGCTGCTGCTTGGCTACTTACTAGATCACACAGGCGCACCCATATCACCACTCTACTCTGCTCCCTTCACTGGCTTCCTGTAACCTACAGGATCCAATTCAAAATTCTTACTATAACCTATAGGGCTCTACATGGTCAGGCCCCTGATTATCATGGCAACATAATCCACTTACACACCCCCTCCTGGTCTCTCAGGTCTGTCAATCAAAATTTGCTATCCACGCCACGCACTCGTCTGAAGACATGTGGGGATAGAGCCTTTGCCGCTATGGCACCCAGACTCTGGAATGCTCTGCCAACCAGCATTAGGTTTGCTGAGAATGTGGACTGTTTTAAGGGACAAGGGAAGACTCACTTGTTCAGGCTAGCTTTTGGGTAATTCAATTCAATTTTATTTATAGTATCAAATCATAACAAGAGTTATCTCGAGACACTTTACAGATAGAGTAAGTCTAGACCACACTCTGTAATTTACAAAGCCCCAACAATTCCAGTAATTCCCCCAAGAACAAGCATTAGCAGTGGCTATTGCGACAGTGGCGAGGAGAAACTCCCTTCTTAGGAAGAAACCTCGGCAGACCCAGGCTCTTGGTAGGCGGTGTCCGACGGTGCCGGTTGGGGTTATGATGAATAGTGGCGTAATAGTCACAATAAAGATAATGGAACAGTGACTACAATGGTAGTCCTAGTAGTTCATGTCATAGCCAGGCACAGCAGGGTGTTACAGGATGTTACAGGATGTAACGTGGCACAGCAGAGCATGGGTGGACGTGGCAGGACGTAGCCGGATATTGCAGGGAATCGCAGTATAAAATAATAATAGAATGACTAAGAGAGGCAGGTTAAAGAGAGGTGCCTGGTCGGGCTTGAACTCTTCCCAACCAGATCGGGCTGTACTGGCCTGCCTGCCTCTAATCTCACTATATTATTGATTATATGATAGGTAAATCTGATGACTATAAAGGGAAGCAGAGAAAAGCAGGGGTGCTGTGTCTTTAGCTATACACCCTGCCCCGCCGGGCTAGGCGTACACTGCAACTCCTCACTCCTTAACTATAAGCTTTATCAAAGAGGAGAGTTTTCAGTTTAGTCTTGAATGTGGTGACGGTGAAAAGCGCTGTATAAATACATTTTACTTGCTTACTTTAAAACGCTACAAATCATTGGTAAAGGGACCTTTTTTATTTTTTTTATTTTAAAAATTATTTTTTGGGGGTTTTCCCTTTATTCAATAGTGACAGTGGATAGACAGGAAAGGGGGAGAGAAAGAGAGGGGATGACACGCAGCAAAGGGCCACAGGTCAGATTCAAACCCGGGCCGCTGCAAATGCTACATGGGGCGCACAAAGGGACCTTTGACCTTTTAGATTCTCTTCACCATATGTTGTCGTGATGTCTGCTGGATTTTTTTCTCTGAAACATGATCCACTCTATCTTGTAGTGCTTTTGTGGTTGAAAGGCAGCCTTGTATGCCCATGCATCCAGACAGACCTCTGGTCATAAAAACAGGAGTGCAGTTCACAAATAAAGTGAGGTAAGATGCAAGCTTGCAGCACTGTATCAAAAGTAACAAAAAACAACATATTGTATTCATTTCTTGAAACATTTTATGCACCCCATATGACGGAAAGTGCAACATTTTATATATATTTTTTAAATATTTCTTTTTCTCTTTTTTCCAGGTTACTGGTAAAGTTTCCTGAACTCAATTATCAGCTGAAAATTAAAGTTTGCATTGACAAGTGAGTTTTTCTTTTTTTAAATCTGGAGCTTCTAACATTTATATTAACTAAACCACAGATTTGATTTGAGATCTTAAGAGAAACTGCTTTTCTGATTATTTTTTTTTGTCTTTCAGGGAGTCTGGGGATGTGGCTGCAATTCGAGGGTACTTCCTTTACTTCGAGAACACTTTTCTTCCAAGCCTTTAGCATTTACTTTATATTCTTTTAAAACAGAGTCTCACTAACTGCTGTTCCTTGCTTTTCTTAGGTCACGAAAGTTTAACATCCTTGGTACCAACACAAAAGTTATGAACATGGAAGAATCCAACAATGGCAGCCTGTCAGCAGAGTTTAAACACTTGGTGAGTTATGAAGGCAGCCTGACTGATGAGGTTTTCTGATAAAAGCCTGCTGTGGAGCACTAACTTCCTGTTTGTTACAGACCCTGAGAGAACAGAGGTGTGGTAATGGTGGCCGGACCAATAGTGATGTAAGTACTATTTCTGACACTTGGTGGCATAGTGTTAATTTAATGCTCAAATTGTCTCTAGTTTGGATTTAACTTCTGCCATAAACATTTTCTTGACTTTTGTTGTCCTGCTTTTAAACAATTTGAATAATCTGTTCTCTCTAGGCCTCTCTGATTGTCACAGAGGAGCTCCATCTTATCACTTTTGAGACCGAAGTCTATCATCAAGGCCTGAAGATCGATCTGGAGGTCAGTATCAGTCAGCATCTCTGTGTCAGGAACTTGGAGACGTTTCCATATCCATAATTTAACTTTCATGTAACACCAGAAGTCAACAAAACTCTAAAGCATAATGCACCGATAAAACAGCGTTGTTCTTTAACAGCTCTTGCAAACAAAGTCACCAGACAAATGAGTCATTACCAAAATCTTTCACCTCCAGAGACTGTCACCTCCTCTGCTTCTAAATGAGCTCTGACTTAAAGACAAATCTCCTTCATCAACCCAGTCATTGATCTACCCCAAGTTACTCCACTGATGGCAGGGTTACTGGCACTGAGTATTTCAGATGAAAAGTTAGATTTTTACTTTCCCTAATCCTCTGTGGGTGAGACACACCCGCTTCGAACCTTATCAGCCGATTAAATGGGCGTTATCAGTTGTAATCACTACCATAGATATGAGGCGGTGGGGCTACTCTACCTCCTAGTTGGCTTAGTCAATCATCCATTATCATCCATTGTTAAACTGGATCACCCATTCACGTCAATATTCTACGCTCAGAGCAACCGCTCAACATCTGCATCTCTGACATAATAATTGTTGTCTTCATGGCAAATCAAAGGTCTCCCTCTGACAGATGGTGTGAAGATAACCTATGTGTCAGACTAGCTTGCATTATTAGTTTTTTTTTCTTTTTCTATCTCAGTGGTGTGTTTACATACGGAGTGATTTATTTATTTTTTGCTAACTAGTTAATCCGATTTTTCTCATGTTTCATATGACCAAGATGTAGGAAACTAAGCAAGAACTCAACCCTAAACCTTCAGCCGCGAATTATTTGTTAGCACACTAAAACACGCACCATCTGTAGTTTTTACATAATGAATTTGACATATTATAATTTCATCATACTCGCAAATCCAACCCAGATCTCAGAATTTGGGTCCCTGGACAAAGGACAAGCCTTTTACACCAAAGTATCTTACAATGCTAAGAACAGCATCATACCCTCTAAGAGCACTATTACCGAGAGGACCACCTGAATAAGTCCTATTACGAGCTAATGTACTGAAATAGAAGCAGAAACATTTTCACATCATCGTGCAAGAGTAAATGTCAGCAAGGAATCACCAAACTTTACATTATACTAATGTAAAAACATATATCAATATTTCCTCCATTTTTGCAGACTCATTCCCTGCCTGTGGTAGTCATTTCTAACATCTGCCAGATGCCCAACGCCTGGGCTTCCATCCTGTGGTACAACATGCTCACTAATCACCCAAAGGTAAGACAGCACCCTCTGGTGGAAAGGGGCTGAACTCTGCTCTGTTTATACAGTTGTATATCTGTTTGTAGTATAAACAATTATTATATATTTTAAACTGTGTTGGCCTGGGTGTCTCTGTACAGAATGTGAACTTCTTCACCAAGCCTCCAGTTGGGACATGGGACCAGGTAGCTGAGGTTCTAAGCTGGCAGTTCTCCTCCACCACCAAGCGAGGCCTGACCATTGAACAGCTCACCACACTGGCTGAGAAATTACTAGGTGAGGTGTCATGCCTAAAAGTCTCCAAAAAACGTTTAACTCGACACTGTGTCATGTATTAATGTGTGATTGTATTCTGTAATTGTCCATCCAGGGCCATGTGTCAACTACTCTGGCTGTCAGATCACTTGGGCCAAGTTCTGTAAGGTACTGACCTAAAAACCACACATGGTTCAACCTGCCATCTTGCCATTGTATTGCTTCCATGAGTGAGTTATTTTTCTCCTTCCTCTTCCCAGGAAAACATGGCTGGCAAAGGCTTCTCCTTCTGGGTGTGGCTAGACAATATCATTGACCTGGTGAAGAAGTATATCCTGGCACTGTGGAATGAAGGGTGAGAGGTCGCCCTTTGTTTACAAGTTCCTGGCATTGCCCGTTTCATATCATTGAAAGTGTTTTGACATGCAACAGTTTTAAAATAGACTTACTATTTTAAAATCCAGTATCTAAATATATGACTTCCTGTGGTTGTTCTGCAGGTATATCATGGGCTTTATCAGTAAGGAGAGGGAGAGGGCCATTCTTAGTCCAAAACCTCCTGGCACTTTTCTGCTGCGCTTTAGTGAAAGCAGCAAGGAGGGCGGCATTACATTTACATGGGTAGAGAAAGACATCAGTGGTGAGTATTTGTTTTTTTGTTGTTGTTTTTAAACTTTATTTTCTGTTCTGGTACTGAGCTTCTGTGTATGTTTCTAGGAAAGACCCAGATGCAGTCAGTGGAGCCCTACACCAAGCAGCAGCTCAACAGCATGTCTTTCGCTGACATCATCATGGGCTACAAGATCATGGATGCCACCAACATCCTGGTTTCACCTCTCGTGTACCTCTACCCTGATATCCCCAAAGACGAAGCTTTTGGTAAATACTGCAGGCCAGAAGCAGCTCCTGAACCTGAGATGGGAGGAGACTCTACGAGCAGTAAGTCACTGCCTTGTTCTTTATGCTTTGTTTACAGGATGCAACAGATATTGCCTAGGATGCATGCTATTTATTGATTTATTTTTTTTATTTTTTATTTTTTTTATTGTGGTCACTGTTTTTTGTGATATTGCTAACATTTTCTTTCCCCTGACAGCTATTCAGCCATACTTGAAGACAAAGTTCATCTGCGTTACCCCGTAAGTATCTGTCACTCCTCTCTTATCTTTTTAGCTCCTCATTTACAGGAAGATCTCATGCCACCTGGTGACCTCCATTTACTGTATGTCTGTCCTTATTACTAGCTGTTGGTGTTTACTTTTATGAAGACAAGATATCTCTCGGAATGTTCCTGTTCCAATATCTGAACTTCCTTTATTTTTTGTACTTTTTTTCTAAATGTGACAAGTATTGCCAAATGTTCAAAGAAAAAGAGAACAGAACTGTTTTTACTCTCACTGTGAGTCATCACTGTCACTGGAGGAACCATCAGTCTGTTCTCAGACCAAGCATTGGGAACACAGATGATGTGTAGATTCAGTTTAGACAGATTGCAGTTCACACCTGGCATCAGGTTGTGTCTTCATTTCTGATGGGAATCCATTTCCACGCTCAATATGCAAACCGTTTGACTGCATTTGTATCTGAGATGAAACCAAAACAAAAAGGGGAGGCGAGGGTCAGCTGCAGGTTAGCGTGATAGTGTGAGGAGTGTATCACAGGAGTGTGTATGCACAGGCCAGTCGGCCATGTGCGCTTTCGTTGGTACTGGGTTTGTTGGTGTGCTGGTGGGTTGTGAGGTTTGCTCAGTGAGATCCTGACCTGTCTCCGTAGGTGTCCCTCCGTGTTCATGGACTTGCCGGACAGTGAGCTGCTTGGGAACGGATTCCCAGGGTAGGCGCTCGGGGGGAGGTGGCATGAAGGGAGGGTTTTGTGTGTGCATCTTTTCACTTATGTCTGTGTGTTTGGTGGGTGGGTTTCAGGGATATTGGTGCAGCAGTACCCCCACCTACATAATTCCTGTTTGTTCACTCACCGCCACTTTTACTGGTTCTAACACAAGAGCATCTCCCTGCTATTCATCTTCGTTTTTTTTTTTGGTTCAGGTCACACTCTGTTTCCCAGACATTTGTGTCATAATTCCTCAACCAAATCCATTGTATGGATTTAAAAGTCCAAAGTATTTTTCACATGATTGTTTGTGGAAAATTGATGAGATTTCAGATAATAGTAGTATTATCCATGGAAAAATAATCCCAAATCGATTCATAATTCCATGAGGAAAAAAAGACGAGGCAAAATAAAATGTGACTGTACGTTGGTAAGCGAGTGAGTGACGGCCCGTTCGATCCACCAACCAACTAACCAACAACTGTGTGTGACGTTGACAGTAGCTGTAGCATTAACATCAATTCAATGTAAGGCATGTTGTGTTAGTGTGCTTAGCACTGCCTAAAATAGAAGCTGGAAAGTATGTAACATGCTCAACATCTGCCCAGGTTTTCCTGGTATTGTTCATGTATTTGGATATTTATGGCTAATTGTTTATCATTCTTTTATCACACGTCCATCCCATTTTTCATCTGCTGTACTCTCTTTTGGGCATGACTTTGCACACTAACATGAATGCTGAATTGTCTTTCTACGATGAGACTGTTGGAGTGATGCTTTTCACTCATTAACTACTGATATGTGTATTAAACAACGCAGCTCAATCACAGCCCTTTTTGGCAATAGCCCTGCGGTCAGTGTGATGAAGACAAAACACTGACACACACAAGTCAGTAGGTGGCTGTTGGCTTATCACTTGTGGTAAAGTGGGATGACAAAGATGTTATCACTTTAGTTATATTGAAAGTATTTTGACTAACCCAAACGGGACTCTGCGTGTAAATGTGTGTGTATGACCAGCAGTGGGCAGTTTAAGTTTGTAATACACCATTTTTCCCTTTTTTGTTTGTTTCACAGCACAAACTCTGGAAACACGAGCGACCTGTTCCCCATGTCGCCCCGCACCCTCGACTCCCTGATGCACAATGAAGCTGAAGCTAATTCAGGACATTTGGGTGAGTCAGTTACACACATGGTGTACATACAAACACCCATATTTGTACTCTTGTAGGACACTCATTGACATAGAACATACACATAATAACAAATAATAATAACCTGTATTTGGATTTCTTCCACAGACTCACTTACTTTGGACATGGATGTAGCATCTCCTATGTAATCAGATTTGTCAAGTTTCTTAATTTTTCTTTGTTGGGATTCGGTATTATGTCAGGATAGAGGGTTTTAATGATGATTTATTTTTCTGCCTCTGTGCACACAATTTCCCTGTACAGTTTGTTTCTTATTTCTGTGTTTTAAAAAAGAAAAAAGAAAAAAAGACTTAGTTTCACACCAAAGGGAACTTAATGATTTAGGAAGATTATCTTTTAAAAGAGCATTTCCACTCATTTAAGTTTTGACTGTCCACAGCTCAGTGTGTTAAACTGTTGGTTGATACTGATCTGTTGTATTTTTAGCAACGTCCTGCTCCTATTTAGTACTTCCTCATCTGCATAGATGTTTTGAGTACATTTTAAGTATTTGGAATTATATTTTTTCAGAACATTGTATTTTTGCGTTATTGACTTTTTAAAATGGTTATGACTTCATGTGTTCTTTTCTTTGAATATGAAAATGTAAGAATAATTGTTGTATAAGCTATGTCGCTTTGAAATTGTACCGCTTGAATGCATTTATTGGTCCTTTTTTAAATGTGTTTTGTCGCATTTCCTAATCCCTGCCAAATGTTTCGTCCCAGGTGTTGTGTTCCACAATACCTTGGTTTCATTTGAAATGGTTGCTGTTTTTTTATGATAGCTTTTACTCAGAATGAAATATTTCTTATATTTCTCCGAGCTATTTAAAGCGTTTAAAAAACTGCAGTGAGAAGAAAAGACAAGGAATTTAATAAGACACTTCTGAGGTTATTTTCCCGTAAGATTTTTTTCCCTTATAGTGTTGTGAGAAATTGCGTGATATAACTTGTAAAAGAGGTGCTCTGAAAAGTTTTTTTTGGTCACTCCCACTTAAATACTGTCATTTGTGATCATGTGAATTGCACTTGCTTTTGAAATGAGCAGTTTGAATATTTTTCTTTGTGCCTGAATTCCTTGATCAGATATGTAATGTAAATCATTGTATGAAGAATTTATTTTAAGACAAAATTGTTATCAAAATAACCATGAATGCTTAAGAAAGATATTTTACTCTAACGGAGTGTACACAGCAAGGTGCGTCGCAGTTGACTTTTAACCTTTTCGTACAGTTACAAGGCTCGACAGTGCGACCAATTTGGTCGCAAATGCGACCAAAGTTTGTAAGCGTGCGACTAAGATTTTTCCTAGGTTGCACCGGTGCACCTAACGTCCTTGCATCCGCTGCCTCTCCATTAACGAAGCAATGTCGTTCATATGGATATGGTTTAATGTTGCGTTACATGACCCATTCCTTCTGAAAAGCCTTGCCTGTGTTTGGATCGCTATATATTGGATCTCTCTCTCTCTCTCTCTCTCTCTCTCTCTCTCTCTCTCTATATATATATATATATATATATATATATATATATATATATATATATATATATATATATATATATATATATATATATATATATATATATATATATATATATATATATACAGCCCACTTTGTAAAAATATACAAAGCTATATATCGTGTATCGCCATTCAGCGTTACGGCGATGCGAGGAAAAATTTGGGTGCACCTAAATTTTGTGCTGGTGCACCTAAATAAAAAAATGTTAGGCGCACCAGTGCAACCAAGGCAAAAAGTTAGTGTGGAGTCCTGAGTTATGTAAGTAAACCCCGTCAGCTGAGTTTGACGCAAGCCACGTTTGTCTGTCATGCCATGAAATGTCAAGATGATTTCTGTAAAATACGCTGTAACTATTCATTATTTGACAGAAGGCAATAAAAACAAGTTAGCACTAAAAGTAGTCACACAATCTGTTGGTGTAATTATTGACTTGAATGTGAATTATTTACAATTACATAAATTGTTTAACAATAGCTCAACAATGGGAATCAGAACTGGTGTAGCACTTAAGATGGCAATGACGTCAAAATCGTATTACCATGGCACCACTTTAACAGGAGGACACAGTGAAATATTGGTGGATTCACATAAACCGGCTAGACCGTGGGCTGGCAACATCTATAAGGACACAACCACACAAGCCAATCACCACACTGCACCCTGTTGAAGCGTCATCGATCCTACAGATTGATTGATTGATTGGCTGTCGGCTAGATCTGAAGGGTGATAGTTGCTTTCTCAGACCGCTGAGTTAGCAGCTGCTGACGGTAATAAATATTCACACCCTCTCATCCTCTCCTCAAACCAGTCTGTGTTCACTTCCTGTCTCTGAGACAATCAATACACACGAGACAGAGAGAGAGAGAGAGAGAGCTGTAGAGCAAGCCAGAGGCCCAGCGATGCAGAAACTGCTTCCTTTAACTGTCTCTGTTTGTTTAGCTGCTTTATCTCAGCTGTCACATGCTCTCAAAAGGACTCATGGGAATCCTGGCAGTCCCACTGTTGCTGATCACATCAGCGCCACGTTATGAGCTGTAAATGTAGTGGAGCTGCATGCACGCAATATGGGGTTTCCAGACAGGGAAGTCCAGTGATCCTGGGGTGAGACCCACATGCTTGTTGGACTCAAACTATAAAAAAAAAGAAACAAAGTGTAATGAGGTCTCATCTTATGTATAAATAATATGACATTCAAATCCCAGCATCTACTGTACAAAAGAAAATGGCAACTTCTTTCACAAAACTGATTATTTCAAATCATATCAACAATATGACCTCCACAGGCCTCTGGGTGACCTTTTTTGGCTCCATTTACTGTAAGTTTCCCACTCTTAATCATCACTTATAACACACTTTCATACCATACCAATAAATACCAATAAAGAAAGAACATGGGGTTGATTTTTCTGTGCTATTTGTACCCACAAATGTTAGAAATAGGACCTCTGATTCATTTGTGTTGACTCTTTGAACATGAAAGGACCCCCCCCCCCCTAAAATGCACTATTTCCACAATTGCAATGTGAAAATGTCCCAGATCATCATATGAATCACTTGTCTTATGTTTCACTTTAATGTGGCTTTAAAACAATCTGCATCACACCACAGCTCTAATTCCCCTCCAGCTGGCAGTGCCAGACCAACAGACTTCATAAAGATAAAAAATGTTTATTGCTTGCATAATGTTTATTGCTTGCATAATATTTATTACGGCTTTATTGGTCATCCTAAATCTTTTGACTTCCTCTTTTTTTAATAGCTGATTTCCCATCCGCACTGCTGCATTTCAGCATGTTTCCAATCATAAACTATTTCCTGCTGCTGGTTCCTAGAACATTGTGTTATTGGCCCTTGCTTTACCTTCAGAATGAAGTTCACTCCAATAAAAAAAAATAATTTCCTCTGGCTTGATCAGAAGAGCTCGCTATTGTCTATTTGTCTGTGAGAGCTGAACTCAAAAACCTCATCCGTAAATCAGACAAAGTGATCTGTTCTTTACTCACAATCTCTGTCTTTAACTGCTTCATGTTTGGAACATTCAGGACCGGCTGTACATATTGATATATAAATCACTAAATGATGAAAAACAGACATTTTAGGCATAATAAGTCTGAAACATATTGAATATCCAGCAGTGCCATGCCGTAGTAGTCTAAACATGTTGGCTGTTAAGAATGAGTGAAGATTAAAATTCCCTCAATACATTAAACACTAATTAATCTCTATCTTTCCTGTGACCCAGCTAACAATTTATGCATAATGGGCTGTATTTTTCTTTCTTCATTTTTTCATAGTATATTTCCTGTGATATGCATACACTGTACACACATTTGTCTATTTGTTTAAAGAAATAACATAATAAAAATATTTGGAAACAAAACACTAATTTATCTTGTTTTTTTTATTCCATTTTGATTTATTATTTAGAATTTGATCTCTTTGGGTTAAAAGGCAATTCTTCTAAGAGTCCATACATCACATTGAAATGGATCATACCTTGCAATGTATACTTTTACTTTTGATGTTTTAATTATTTTTACTGCAAATACTACTCCATTGCAAACATATAAGCAGGGCTTTAACTTGTAATGGAACATTTTTGCACTAATTAATAATTGATAATAATAATCAATAAGGTAACAATAAAACAGAATTGATGTGCATCTTTTCTTCAACAATCAACAACTGTTCACATGGATGCTGTTTCCCTTTTCTGTGTGTTTTGTTGTATCTCAGGCGGAAATATGCGGCTCTTGCTATGACATTTGCCTCAGGCACACATTGTCCTCTAACTAATTTTGGCAGGTTTATCTTTGATCCCTGCCACCTCACTCTGAGTGTGTGTAACTATGAAACAAACAATAATGTCCCCTCTGTCCATGCCCTGACGGTGTGATATTTAGAATTAAGATCATTTTTGTACCAGGAGGCGTCGCTATTCTCCAGATTGAGGGCAACAGATTTGGGACTAATACACGGAGTTGGATAGGAGATGAACTGTACAGTAGATTAGACTTAATCTAATCAACCGGTCTGCTCATGACTGAGAAGTCAGAGACAAGTGAGTCCGAGATTAATGACCTGCAGAAATGAGGGAGCAACCGTTCATTGAGCAGCAATTCATTAATTCATTAATAGTGATTTCGCTTTATTCTTTTTTTTTTTTTTTTATGAATTTATCTGTGAATGTTAGTGGTTGTTTTTCTTGTATTGTTCTGCACAAAATGAAGTCCTTAAAAATCCGAACATTATACCGATTGGGCATATCAGACAGTGCACAGAAATAAAACAAAACAAAACAAATAAATAATTTGAAATATAATGAACATGATGTCTGAAAATGAATACTCTAGATTTACTGTGTCTAATTGTTACCTCCTCCTTCAGACTGAATCCAGCTTTAGTCTAAAATCAATCATCAGCAGGACAGAAATCAACAGTTTCCCACTGTCGTTACAGAACCACCGGAAGTGGGCGGGTTTGTCAGAGAGAGAGAGAGAGAGAGAGAGAGAGAGAGCAGTGAACTGTGAGGCGAACTGTTGGAAACTACGCCGACTGACTGACTGACGGGCTGACACAGATTCCCGCTGTAGGTTGCTCACGTCGCTGCAGCCTCTTCCCCGCATTTTATGAAAAAGGACAGAGAGTCTTCAGTCGCTCCACAGAGGTCAGTGTGACAGTTTAATGTCTTTGAAACGGGTTTTGTCTGAAGAGGTGAACGTCCTCGCCTCGTCCCACTAACGGTCCCCCGTTGCGAAACAATATTCTGACAGCGCTTTGTAAACAAACGCTGCTCCGTCTGCACACGCTGAAACCAGTCTGGATGCACTAGGGACATTTCTGTAGATTTTGTTAGACTTTATTTTCTTCTTTGTGGTTCTTTGAGCGCTTCTGAATCAACAGGCAGGATCCCTAATATAGGCTATTTCTACAATGATCTTCACGGACTGACAGCATGAGTCACCTTCTTGTCATTGCTGCAAATAACACTACAGGGACTGACTCACTATCATAGTGGTATATTTTAAACATGTCTATGTTTTTTTTCTTTAGGGGCTAAGTCTCCCTCCCAGCATGGCAAGACTCAAATGTAACCTACAGGCATTAAGTCTATTAAGAAATAGGACCATAAGGATAACATGCGGCAGCACACACAGTTTTTATAGGCTCTGTTGTAAAAGCAAAAACAGTGCTCAGGAGTCTAATAATGGTGTGATGGGCATGCTTCAGAAGTTTGACAGCCAGACAGAGCTTTTGTTCAGTCACTCTGGTACGTTGCTCAGCATATCCCGCAGCTGTAGTCAAGTGCAGTTTTGAGCTTTTTTGAACAGAGGATTTCCAATTTTGTGTGTTTTTACTTAATATTTCAGTGAGAAATCTTGTACTTTGTACTCCTTACAATGTCTGACTGCTGTTACAGATAAAGACTTCACATGCAGACACATGATCACAAAACAAATGCATTACTATAGAGTTAGGCTATATAAACTACACAGTATACATAGCAGTTGCCATTTTGACCAGCTGTAACATAAAATCTGCTGCTGCTCATATGTCAACACATCAACAAGTACATTTTACTGTTGGTACTTCTACTAGTACCACTTTAGTTTTATTCAAGTACAAGATTTCGATGATATAATTAATTTTAGCTGGATAATTTCTTAGGAAAACGCATGACTATTACAACATTGGAGTGACATTCAAATGCAACAAAAAACAACCATACAGTACAATAAAGTCACTCAGTATTGAATCCTATAAATACAGTTGCAGTATGATGATATGGGAGATTTTTTTTTTTTAAATCACAAAAAGGTCACTGTTATCTCAGTACTAGAGCTCCACACAGACACACAATACGTCTTTATACTGTAGTCATTTTACACTGTAAGAATATGGCTTGAGAAGAAGAAGAAGAAACTTTCTCTGGAAAATTTTAGTAGGCTATTATAAATGCCAACTCATGTTCTCAGTAAAGCTGAATATTATATTTGAAAGGAGTTGAGTGTTAATAAAATAGGAGTTTGATCATTGCGATCAGGTATGTGCCCTTCACTTTAGCTGTCCTGATTAAATGTTACTGTAACACAGAGGATGCATTGTTGCTTTGCATTGGCTTGTTGATATGTGGTCTGAAAAAAAAGAGCATGAAATGATGGTTCATAAATGTCAACTCAAAGCTAGCTGTAACGCACGACTCCTGAATCAAGGCCTGTGTGTGTGTGTGTGTGTGTGTGTGTGTGTGTGTGTGTGTGTGTGTGTGTGTGTGTGTGTGTGTGTGTGTGTGTGTGTGTGTGTGTGTGTGTGTGTGTGTGTGTGTGTGTGTGTGCGCTTGCTTACAAACAGAATTGAAATGTCACTGACACTTTGATATCTCTGTGTGTATGTCCTTGTGTATTTGTGTGCAGATGAGCTTACCTGCACCTTCCTGATATGCATCCTCTGTCATTTTGTTGCTGGCTAAATGCTGAGTTGCACCAATAAGACTTTGTGCGTTTTCCTTTTGAACAAACTGGCAACATTTCTTTTAGAAACCTACAGTCAAGCAGACATTGACTTTTCCCCTGTGGCTCCCATGGTAATTGATAATTACATGTCGTGATAATGCCCTCTGCTCACTGTGATGATGTTCCCCCTTGAGGTTGCTGTGTGAAAACTTTGGATGAGCTCGATGACTCAAGACTCATGTTTATTGTCAGTTTTCATTCTATCTTCTCTTTTGCTCATTTCTGCTGCTCTCTCAAATCAATGAAACATTTCAGTCAAGCTGTACACTACAGGAAATAATGGTCAGTGACTTTTAGTGTTTAACCCCTTTGGCCGCTGTCACTGTGGTGCATGGTGCTCGCACAAGGCAGGGTTTTCCCAGATTTCTGTGAAAACAAGGGTGTTTTGGGTCGGCGAAGGAACATGCTGGTCAGGCATGAATTGGTTGCCACACTGTGTCCCTGACAGAAAGACCCATATGCTGGAGGAGTTGCAGCAGGGGAGACAGGGGAACCCAATGCTTTATCCCACAAGCCCACTGTGCCATGTGCTCACAGCATGGCTTGTCCTTAAGCTTGTCTGTGCTTCTCCCTTTTTCACTCCCCGCTGCCAGACAAGTGCAGGGTTCAGCAAGCCTGGAAAGGCTGATGAGTACTGTAAGTAGGGGGGAGTTAGTCGGGGAAGGATAAACAGGAGACATGTTCTTCAGCATTGACATCATGGCTAGCTGGAAATGAGCCGATTAGAGCAGTGGTTTTGATCTGACTGAGCCATGAGGCAAGGTGTCAGAATCACTAATGAATGTGCTTAGCATGGGGCCTCTCTTCGGTCTCTTGTGATCCAATTATTTGGTGAAACTTTGTGGTGAAAATGATCATAATGTATGAACGACAAACAGGGGGATGAGGGGAGATTGAGAGTGAAAGAGAAAGGGAAACTCATTCAAAGGGAAGTGATCAGGAAGCATGTGGTGACATGCACCTTAACCTTCTCCCCCTTGCAGTTGGGCTAACGCTAATCCACTGTTCACGTGACCATGAGCTTTTAGAGTGGTCTAGGCCAGCAGCGCTCTGATCCATCTGTCGAATAGCATTGCTGATTGTTGGCATCCACAGCGCGTACGCATGTCCCATGATCACTGCCTGCTCCACACAAGACTCAAATTTGATTTCCATCAGCTGGCTACTTCTGCAGGGTTTTATCAGCAGTTTCTTTCTCTGATACTGTCTTTCCCATTATCCTTTATTCTCGGTCTATCTTTTTCTTTGTCTAAGTTAAATTGAATTCCGCTTCTCTTCTGCATAGTGCAGTAAGTGGGAGGAGGATGAAGGTCAACCCTTCCAGTCACTGAGAAGATTGATAAGGCCTTGGGTTATTATCTCAGTGACACAACAAGAATAGCCAGAACTCTAAAAGGCATGTTTTGCACTATATAAAGGAAGTCACAAATCAGGACAAAAAAGTATAATTTCCACAAATTATGTAAGGAGATGTCTGACCAGAGGTCAGCCCAGAATAGACTTAGAATATATATTTGTGGTCTGGATTAAACATTTCCTCATCTTTACACAATACCCATCTGCAAAACACACAGGAGAAAAATGCTGTTGCAACTTGCTGGCCTGGCCCATAAGGCTCTCTGTACCACACTGTCTTTCATGTCTAGGCTACTTTGCATTAATCAGAAGCATACATGACTACAAATGTGTGACATGAATAATCTGCATGTCACTATTTTGTGGATTCAAAAACTGCATTCAGACGCTCCCTCTGTTATTTACAGCAGATTAGGCTATAGCAAATGACGTTACAAGTTTTACAAAATATCTCTCACCCTTTGGCTTGGTCCATGTTGTTACGCTTCAGTAGGGACACACACCCAGCTAAGGGTCGATAGCTCGAAAGGTTAGCGAAAGCCAGCTTGTGTGCAACTGGAACGATCATTGCCCTTTTTCTTTGGACTCCCCAGAGCAGTTTTAGAATCTGAATGAGAAAAGAGAAGTCATTTTCCTTTCAAAACTAGCATCAGTGTGCTCTCAGTAAGAATCTTAACCCCCAGAAGTAGTCCCAGGAGTAGCTCAGTGACCAACAGCACACAACTGTGGCTGTGCCTTGAAGCTTGAAGACATATTAATGTCATTAAAATGCACAATCTTCTAAGGCATTTGCTGCACATGTGCCCAAGTTAAATTGTTTCATTAAATCAGAGTTACATAAAAAAGGATGGTTTACTGTAGAATGTTGGATTTGTCGTTTGGTGAGTTATTGATCTCTTTTTTTCATAGTGGTTTTGGAAAGTTACACTACCTAATCTTTTATGTTTTATTAATGCCTTTGGGCCCTGAGTCATGGTTTCATGCATGAATTATGTGAACGAATGGCTTCATCTGTGCCCTAAAGGATTTTGTATCATGTGAAGTCTTGAATCTGAAAAAGAGGGAAAGACGGTTTGTTTATGTGCAAGACATATTGTTGATGAGTAGTATTTTGTGTCATGATAGTTGAAAGTTGTTCTCCAAGGCATCAATATGCAGCAAACGTTAATTAAGATGGTGCTATAGTAGAATAAACCTGTGCGTGTAGACACAGGATTATGCACAAATCATTTTTTCTGTATATACTTAAGGTGGAGTTATACTTCTCTGTGTGGCATCAATGTTTTTACTGAATCTCTGTTTGCAGAGTGTTAGCAGGTTATTTTCTCTTTTCACACCCACACTATTCACGCAGTGGGTTGCAACCTTCTATAGCCTGTCCCCCTGGCTTACTTCTGAAGGAAGTGTAGTTTATCACCCATGAAGTGACCAGGAAACTGTTGAGTACGCTGCCATCTGACAGCATGTGTCAAGTTAGAGAGGGGCAGTGTTTACAGTAACACTGACAATATGAAATTAACCAAGTTTGAAGGATCATACTGTACATTTCACAGCTATTAACAAAGTTTCTCAGTACAGCAAAGTCTCAGGCCTAGTGACAGGAAAATTCACAACTCACTTGTCCTTAAATGCTCACTCTGAACTGTTGAACTGTTCTTGAAATGGAATGTGATCCTGTCAAAGGAATACTTTGCCGATATTCAGCCAACTTTGTATCATAATAATGTAAGCGGTGCATTCTGGTAATTGTAGGTTTGTTACCTTTTGAGAGAAAGGGAATATCACAGCTTCTTTTCTCTGTTTTCTCTGGTCATGTAGCACCAATTACATTTATTTTCGTGCCATTCTACTACATAGAAAAGACCCTGTTTCCAGTGGTAAAATACTTCTTTAATGCCAACATTACTTGGCATACACCACTGCAAACTCCTTTACATTGCCAGAAGTTTGGAGTGCTGCTATTTTAAGCTAAGACATTACTGTCTATTATGAAGTTACTCGTTCATAATACGTATTGTGCAAACTATGTATTCGATTATATATTGCTATTATTTGCTGTTGCTCCCAAACTCTGCCATGATGGTCCATCTTTCAGATCTCATGCAGACTATTTCAGGTCATTAGAACTTGGTTGAAGTTCAAATTACCTCACTTTGAGCCAGTAAAGTGAGCCTCATCCTGCCCTCCTCAGCTTCAATTGGGTCATGTTCACACCCCAAGACTTGTCCCTTTAATGAGGCGACCAGTCCTGATGAAACCTGAGGCTGAGGTAACTGCATCTGCCACCACAGGTGTGAAGAAAGCAGACAGGAAAGAAAGAACCCACCACAGGCGAGAATCATGCATGGTCAAAAGTTAATCATGATTAATAGGCCTTACTGTATTTATTATTATTTTAACATGAGAAAGACGTTTTGAAGCTTTAATGTACTGAGTTTAGTAATTGTTTTTAGAAACAACCAGTTCTGCTGTTTTTTGTTGTTGCAAAAAACATTGCAGCTAAATCAGTTTGGTTGGGTCTGCACAGAGACATTTGTCTCAGTATGAGAGGTTGTGTGTGTGTGTGTGTGTGTGTGTGTGTGTGTGTGTGTGTGTGTGTGTGTGTGTGTGTGTGTGTGTGTGTGTGTGTGTGTGTGTGTGTGTGTGTGTGTGTGTGTGTGTGTGTGTGTGTGTGTGTGTGTGTGTGTGCGCGTGCGTGTAAGAAAATATTACAACAGAGTGAACAAATTTAATTTCCCCTTGTGGGATTTATAAATTATTTCTTCTTCTTCTTCTTCTTCTTCTTCTTCTTCTTCTTCTTCCTCCACTGGCAAACACACATTTATGCACATGGGAGAGACAGCATAATTTAGCTTAGTTGTTTGTGCTGCAATTATTCATGACACTTGTTAGAAGAAATGTGTGTGTGACATGTATGCATGTGTTTTGTTGGACTAGATTTAGGTCATGGATGCTCCCTTGTGTCTGGGGAAAGAGCTGACATCTGCAAAAGATTAATGTAAGGAGCATTTGATTAAAAAACTGATTATGATGACATACAAGGGAAAAAAGATATTATTTTTCAAGGATTATTTTTTGGCTTTTATTTGATAGAATAGCTGAAGACAGGAAAGGGGGGAGGGATGGGGGGCGACATGCAAGGGCCGTGGGTTGGACACAAACGCGGGCCCCTGCAGTAAGGACTGAGCTTTATGTATATGGGGTGCACGCTCAACCAGGTGTGCTACTGGGGCGCCCTAAATGTTCTCAATTATTGATCCTTATGCCTCATTTATATGTGAATGATTTTGGAGTGAAGTGTACTGGATTAGAGTAGAATTAGAGCTGAATGGTCAAACATAAATACTGTCTTTTAATGCCTTATTTCTCTCTGTATTCTTATTTTAGGAGTGTGTGTGTGTGAGACCTTTGCTGCATTTTCTGCCCTTTTTAAAAAAACAAAAACAATATCCCTAGTAAAGTCAGTGTTTGAATTTGTGGAGCTGTTATCCCGTATTGATTCTGTGAGCTCATCTGTGCCCACGGCAGCGTCAGACTAACAAGGCTCTCAGATGAGCTGTGCACGACATCTCCATCCACCCTGCCACTCCTTTTTTTTTGCTGTAAAATGAAATAAGTACTTGTATCATTTTATTTAAACAATACACATTCATTGTATTGTAGATGGTATGCGGTCTTGCTGATGCCAGATGTAAAATTTGACAAAGATAAAGATGCACTTGTGCATGCAGTACAGTATATGTATGTGTCTTGAGCAGGGATGGACCATTAACCATTCATAAAGATGTTCAGCCTTGTGTCATGTTTATCATGACAATGAGTGTAATTTTCACCTATACGTCTAAAGAAACAGCGGCGCCGGCAGGATTCTATTTCATAGTACGTACAAGAATTGCCTTCGCTCTAGGTTCCCACATGTGTTCATACACAAGCATGCACGGAGAAGTTTATACTCAACGCATTGATTGTTGCAGTATTCTCCCAAATGCCAGGGGGCATACAAACAAAATAATCTGTAAAAAAACAAGCAGTAGTAGAGAAGGAGTAGAGAGCGGACGTAACGGAAAGCATGCTGCCTGGCAACAGTAAAGCATAGACAGTATATAATGGACCAATAGACCCCGTTGCTCTGGACGGAGACCAGTGAAGGCTATTAGAAGCACTTTTCCGGTGATGGCCAGCTTTACTGCGCAGCCTCCAACTGAGAGAATGTGACGTGAGCAACGTGTCTTAAAGTTTTAAGTCTTCTGGTAGCTGTGCCAAGAGAAATCTCAATCATTCCCAATCTTACAGATAAGGAGAGTGTAGGTGGATGTAAGGAGATAACATAAGCACAGGCTAATTATTGCTAACTAACATGCTAGTTAACATTAGTAATTAAACCTAAACAGCTCATGTAAGTCGAAACTGCCTGCGAGCTTCTCCTGTACTATACGGTAATTCCTCTACTATGTGACAGTAAGCCACTTGGTTATGACACAATCGTTAGCTTATTTTTACAAAAACGTCTGCTACAGAGCCATAACGTGAGGTACAAGGTAATGAAGCCTTTTATACATTGTCGTGTTTCTTTGGAACTAAACAACGGACAAATAGAGTCTTCAAACATTTCTGATGTAAAGTTATTCGCAGTGAAGTGACGTAAAAAAAAAATGGCGGTCAGCGGAATGCTAACAGGAGAGATGGCCAGTTAGCAACAAAATGGAGCCATAGATGGCTCGAGTTCTGAAGCGAAGCTTACCCCCTTGCAGTAAAGGCATCAATGGTAAACACTGAAAAACCACTAAACGTTGCATTAGTGTAGGCCTACCCTAATTATTAACGTTACTGTCACTTACCTCCAATTCAAAATTACTGTCCGCTTCTCGATGTTACGAACACTCTCTCCATGAGAGAGAGAGAGATTTTTGGTGCTAAGGTTACCGATACAAAAACTCAGATTATCCTATTGCACCAGTTTCAAATACCACCCAACAGGTCCCCCCTTCTGCTCCACCAACCACCAGCACGCACACTGACTATACATGTCCCATGCATTTGTGTGATTGGCAGAGAGAATCCAGAACTTCCAACTGTACAAATTCAATTTGAAAAGAAATGTATGCACGGTGCGTACAGGATTACAGCTACCTGCGCCACTGTAAAGAAACATTCCAATCGCTCATCTTTGACCAATAAATCCAATCTGTTACTGTGTTCACTGTCCCCTGCTACCCCTTTAGGCATTTGGCCATGTGAGTCAATCACATGTGCTGTTAAATATATACGCTGAGAGAGAGACGGAGGTGGGGGGTGCATGTTGTGCAAATCAATTGTTTAGCATCTCAATCGCATTGCCATCAAACCTCACACATTTACATTGTTGCATGATCTGCTATCCCTGCTCTTTGTTTTGCGCACAGTGGAGCCATGAGGCAGCATGTCTATTAAATGTTGTTAATTATAAATGCATAACCTCGCACTGGGTTGGTGTTGTTCTCTTTTTAGTTTTACTTACAGTAAACACTTTGAACTGTGGAAAATCTCTTTTTATTCTTACGTGTGGATATGCAAACTAAAATGGCTACAAAAAGTCCTCTTACAAAATGGGAACCACAGATATGTCCTTCATCATCACTGAATAGATGTATAGGTTATATTATATTATTTGCATTAACTTTTTCGATTTTCAATTGAGTGTGCACAACTCTTTTAGGCTGATCATTAGTGACCATACATACATCCAGGAAGGATGCATTCAGAAGGCAGGCAAGTTTAGAAACATTTTCATTATGCGTTACCCCACCTCAAAATGCTGTAGCAATGCATAAAATTTACGCAAATATGCAGGGAATTAGGAAATCATCTCATGCAGGGAAAGCAGTGGATTGAGGGTGAGAGGGGGGTGGCTGTTGCACTGTGTTACTGCAGTGTCCATGCTCAGCTTATCCAGATTATCCCTGTGCCTCTACCATAATCACCCAGACGCCACCAGGCATACAGCACCATAAGGTTGATGCCTTTGTTTTTCTTGTGTAATGGGGCAGAGATGAGGGTTGTGTCTTGTTTTTCTGTTTGTCCTCCTGTCATAAGCAACTCAGCCACACCCAGCACTAGCAATGCAACATAGCAACAGTATGACATCTGGTTATCCTACATGACTGCCTTTGGATTAGCATCTGGGATCGTACACTTTCACCAGGGACGGGTCCCCTAAAACTGGAGGACTGACTGAGGCGATAGCGGGTTCACGTCTGACCACTATCATGACCCTCAGGGATAACTGCTTCTGACCATCCCCAAGGCATCAGGGGGGTTAAAACATGTATACATCAAGAAATGATTGCTCTGGCATTTCAGGGACAACCACAGGGGGCTGTGAGCATTTTGCTGTCCCATAAACCCATACCAAGCTCAGGCCTGGTTGTGACATTGGGTTGTGGACGCCACGTCCCTGGTGGTGACCTCTTGTCATGATGTTGGCACAGGTTTTTTTTTAATCCTATGGATGTGGCCTGTGGCAGGGAGGATATTCGGTAACAGTTTGAAATGCTGGGGGAGTCTGGGTACAGCATACATCTCCGGTATGTTAATGTCACATATACCTTCATAGTCCACATTGCGTATGCTACTCTTGTCAAACAAGTGTTGCAGCTTAAAGCTCAATCATCATACATAACCATGTCAAACTGCAAGCAGTGCCTGCGTTGGTTTGAAAATGGTAGTGCGCCCTTCTTCTTCCCTTTTTATTGGTAAAGAGAGCTCTGTCCCAGGTCAATCACTGGCTAGCTCGAGGCTGTGTTTCCAGAGACTTGACATCAGTTTACTGTCGAGCTTTAAGTAAAGATACAAATTTAAAAAAATGCAGGCTTTGTGAGCCTTGAGGATCGAGAGCTTTTACTTTGCTAGTTTGCTTTTAACTATTGGTTGTGCTCAGGGTTTCAGTACTCAGCTCTGGGCACTGTTTAGGGCTTGAACTCAGTCCTGTCTGAACTTGTGTGGGGTAAAGGTGGAGTTGACCTTTACTGAAAGCAATGAGCTTGCCATGAAGGGTGGGGATACGTGGTAAGGGGAGCAACAGCGCAGGGGGGGTTGGGTCCATAGCTCTGGTGACCGGGTTGGAGACTGTGTGTGAGAAAATGCAGCTATCTGACCTCTGACACATGACAAGCTGGGAAGATCAAAGGGCAGAGCTCTCAAAAAGCTGCCTGCAGTGGTGTTTAAAGGAGCACTGAAGAAGGGAAGAGGAAAGGAGAGAAGAAGAAAACCACAGCAAAAGGGGAGATTTAAAACTTAGAGAGGATAATATTAAATGAGAAGCAACAGTGAAGAGCAAAACTAAAATAAGCCTTTCAATAAAAAACGTTTTGACAGTTGAATTCTTCCCATTTTATAACCGTAAAACTCTGCCTGTCACTGTTGCCGTTGGAACAGTTTGAAGATGTTGAAACAATACATAACCCATATTTGCCTAAACCATCCTCCCTCCCCCTTCCACACATGCAAACACACACACACACACACACACACACACACACACACACACACACACACACACACACACACACACACACACACACACACACACACACACACACACACACCATGTCTCCTTGATTCTTCCAGCATGACATGAGTCTGCGTGACTGAAAGAGGAAAAGGACAAGAACATTCGCCCTGGAGATAAGGGTTAATAGAGTTAGGGCATTCAACACAAATTAACACCGCAATGAACATTAAGTTGTAACGCATAGGGCTGGGAACCGAACTCTGATACTTTTATGCACTGAATTGCCTTCATAGTATCAAGTATCTAAAAATGCCTTGTCGTGCAATACCAAATCTTAATACCTAAGAAGTAAATCTAATCAGCATCAGTGAGCCAATAAGCACGCAATGCATCTAGTTATGCTTGTGATTGGCTAACAGTTGTAGAGGCAAGCAGGAAAAACACTACGTTACGCACAGACATGGGGCTCACATGTGTGTGTTGTTGTATTTTGAGAGGCTTGACTACAGTGTAGGTGGAAATGAAGCTGAAAATAAAGGATTTGTACCGTAATCTGTAATGTGTAATTTTCTTTTGTTGAAATTGATTTTATAAATTTGGTATCGAAAATAGTATCGTTCAGGAACCGGTATCAAATTCACGGTATCAATATCAACATTTTTCGAACGATACCCAGTCCTAGTAACTGAAAATAATTTCTCTGGTTAACTAAGTCAAAGTAAACTTATCCAATCACATGCAAATGTCAAGTGATTTGCTCTGATAAACTAATTTAGCAGCACACACTTTATTCCAGCTGATGAAAAGCATTGATTCGACTGTCTGAATCATCTGTATGGATGTGAGCTCACGCAGTGCATGGTCATCTCCTCCCAACTCCTCATGCAGCAGGGCGGCTAAGTCCACAGCAGCCAAGGGTGTGCAGGGACATCCTCTTACTAAACATCTCACAGTTAGTCATGTTGGACTCTCTGACAGTTATATGGAAATGTTGTAAAACAGTGCAGGGAAGAGGAGAGAAAGGCCTTCAAGATAAGTATTGGAGATAATAAACAGGCAGTCTGACCTCTTGATAAGTAATGTGTCAGTAGAAATACACTAAGAGAGAATTACATTGGCATCTGTGAGTCATTGTTACTGAGTCAGGGTTCATTCAGCCATGATATAATCAACAACCTTTTGAGCAGCTGTGATCGCAAGAACTTCCCACAAGAGCATCTTGTTTTGGAGGACGATTTCTGACTCCAGTGGTTTTTGCTTTGGCCTATTTTTTGAAACCTTCCCCAAGTAATCAGTTTGTCACGATACTCCCAATTTATTTAAAATGAACAACAATGCTGGGTCAAATCTACTAAAAAGTGGGTTGAAAAAACTAATTCTGGATTACTGCATGACTCACTCAGTTAAAACGTCATTGTTTGTGTTTGTACATTCTTTACCTTTTCAAATATAAAAAGTATACATGCAGTGAAATTCTTTTTTATAACCAATTACCTTTCATAACCAATAACCATTACCAATGTTATATATTTAAAAACTAAAAGGATATTTCACATGTTCAATTTATGAAAACAGACAGTCATATAATTTCAACACAATTCATTTATTAAAAACACCATACATGTATAAAAAACATTCACCATGCATGCTGTATGGAAATCCCCAGTCCCATCCTGGTCCAGGCATGATAAAATAACATTTTCCATGTTCTGAGATTTACCTCAAAGTTTAATATCCTCCTTTGTTTTTAGTTGTTTTTTTTTACAATCAGACTGTAGCTTCTGAAAATCCAGTCTCAGAATTCTAAAAGCCTGGGGGGAAGGGGGGGGTACGGTAAGGCCCCCTATAGTTGCCCTCCCACAGACCTATGTAAACAACACCCTCATCTTGGGCTTCATCAAAACTCCTCAATGACCAGAAAGCCCCAGCTCCATGTCCCCAGTTAGACGTGGAGGGCCCCTGTGATGTTTATTCACTTGTCAGATGGTATTTAACATGCTGTTTGTGAAGACAACAAGAGGAAGGGGGTCAACTGATGGGTGTGCAGGGAGGTCTGATGGTAGAGGAAGACTGTTTTCAACATAAAATGAAACCTTGTGTGTCGTTTTATCCATGAGAAAGTACAAGTGACTTGGCTGTTAGTATGTACACAAGTTGTAGGTAAGCAAACACAAATTGTCAGATGTCTTCAGATTGTCTAGATGACTTTATCAGTATCACATTTTACACAGCATTAACTACCAATCAAGTATAATTCTGCAGTGCTTTATGTGTTTTTATTAAGCATATACCAGAATACTATTGTTTAACTGCGTTATGGAATATAAATGTTTTTGTCTGATTAAATGTATCCTCTTGCTTCCATTGTTGGACATGACTTAACAATGTGTAAACTGGCAGATAGATGAACAGCAGACCGGGAGAGCTGAGTTGGTCATTTATGTTGAGTGTGTCAGAGGTGCTGCACAGGAAGGCTGGGTGCTGCTCATGACAAACATGTTTTTCTGGTCATTAAGTGATTTACCAGAAATGGACACTTCTGTAGGGCAAGGTCCAACCAGTGTCGATAAAGATTAACTGTTATAAATGAATGTGATGTTTATGCGTAAAACAATTCTGCAGTGTCCATGTCACGTGTCAAATCTCCATGTTGATTAAAACCAAGATTTTTCTTTTATTTAACTGTAGATTTATAATATCCTCTTTTTAAATTAATAATCATTGCGACGGTAACTTTAAAAGAAAAATACTAAAATAAAGTCTAAAAGACAATTGATAGCTGTAATGTTCAAAAACTTTTCTCTAAATACTTTTCTAGCTTTTAGTTTTTGAAATCTGTGTTTGAGGCAATATTTTTGATTCAATATTTAATCTGCTGTAATGGATATGTTTATGTTTATATATATATATATATATATATATATATATATATATATATATATATATATATATATATAAATGAGTTAATTATGTAGAGTTTACATCGTGTGCTCTGGCCTTTTAAAGAATGAATCTGTACAGTATACACATTGTGCATCGTAGACATATATATATATATATATATATATAACTTCTCAGAGCCGTATTATTGTATGAATTGTGAGACATGGAACCTGTTATAAGTCTTTTCTCTAAATGATTAATACAAAGCCAGTACAATCTGTCCCTATCAATCAGAGAATATCCGATCTGTTATGGCAAAGGAACAAAAGCGTTCTTTTTCATTATTAACTTTGCTCCTGTGGGGACAACTGAACTGTCTCTCTCTGTGTTTGTGCCAGGTACTAATTTGGCCTAGTTTTCTCTTCAGGGGCCCCAGGCCTGGAAAAAGGACGGTGGCAGGGGGCCCCTGTGGCAGGTCCTGAATCTGAACAATAGCTTCAGTGCTATTGCTCCGCTCTGCTCCCCCAGCTCAGGAAAATAATTACAAAAGTTTTGTTCTTTTGTATAGATTCAACTAATATCAAGCCAACAAAAAAAAAATTCCCAAACAGATAAGTATAAATTCATTTGCAGTCAGTAGTTATCACAATTTGCTGATGTGATGAATAAAAGTGTCATCTTGGGCATTATATCAGCAAATGAATAGATACCCTAACCATTGTTTTTATATGCCTTTGAAACAGAAAGCAGGCAGAAAGATCCAGTCATGCTGCATGCATGGGGAAATGACACAGCATTTGGGGTTTAAAACCACAATGTTGCCAAAGGTCTGTGTTAGCAGATTAGAGCATGGGTTTGGTGTGTAAGAAGAGAAGGGGACCCCCAAATGCCCTCAGCTAACACATGGACCAGCAGTGATATTATTATTCTGGATCTGTTGCATGTTCTTTGTTTCCAATTCATGCTATATGTAGGTTAAGCTTCTTGTTGGATGATTATTTTGGAAAGCGTTTTTCTTTCTTTCTTTTTTTCTAAAGCCTTCCACTCTGTGCATGCTGTTATCAGAGTGGTTTATTCAGAGGGCTTCTCTGTGGGTTATTTATTATTTACCAAAAAGTTTGTTGACATCCAATTTTTTTAATTGAAAACTTTGAGCTGACAATTGTAAGACATGAATTTGAAGCAAACACTTGACTGAGCCCAACAATAGGAAGCCAGATAAATCCATGATGTGTGACATGATGATGTGATTTGTCGCCTCTCGTTTTCTTCAAAAACTACACTACAAGACATTTGGCAGAACAGCTTGTTTCTTGTTTGTCCAGTTTCAAAATTGGTAACAAAGACCAATGACGAGTGGCGTGACCATTGATTGGTGGGTGATGTTTCTGTGACAGTTAATCATCTGTAGGGCTGCCCACATTACCAAATACCTCCTAAACTGTGCCAGACCACAATAAGCAAGACCAGAATTTGTGGGCTGGCTTAGTCACACAGATGTATGTGTGTTGAAAAGTATTGTCCAAGAGGATCATGGCAGTTTGTGAAAATCTGCAGCCAAGATGTGAATATTCATAGTTTAATTTTTTTGTCTCTGTTTTTGTAATCAAAAGAAGATGCAAAACAGATTTGAAGTGAGTAGAGCTGCAACAATTATTGGATTAGTCAGTCAAATTAGTCAGAGAATTCATTGCCAACTGTTTTGATAATCGATTAATCGGTTAAGTCATTTTATAAACAAAAATGCCATGGTGATTTTTGTGGTGGTCGTTTATAGTAAATTGAATATCTTTGGGTTTTAATTTGGACTATTGGTTGACAAAACAAGACTTTTAAAACGATTCATTGAAAGAAGAAAATGATTGTTATTAATCGTCATTAATCGTTAGTTGTGGCCCTAGAAGAAAGTGCCTCTTTGTGGAGAAATGGACTGGTGAAATACTGTACATGAGATGTCTGTTGTAAAGATCCATTGTAAAACTGAGTATGGATGCAACTTAGGTAAAGAGAGTAGCTCTGCAATACAATCAATGTTTACGATGGGCAGTTTATTGAGCATTGAGTACTTTTTACTTTTATAATTTAGGTACATTTTCCTGATGATACTTACATACTTTTACTTAACATTTTCCATGCAAGGCTTTTACTTATAACGGAGTGTGTTTACAGTGGTGTATTAGTACTTTTACTTAAGTAAAGGATCTGAATGCTTCTTCCTTCACTGCATGATAAGAAATATTGTGATAACCTTAACCCACATTCATGGTGGTGCACCCATTTGTACACATGAAAAGTGGCTAAAATAGTTGTGGCAGCTTAAAGGGTTGCAGGTCGGACGGTTTTTACAAGTGGACTCACACTATCCTGCGCTGATGTCTCATTATAGCTGATTGCTGGACAGTGACAACTGGCTATCTAGCTGTCCCTGCTGTCCATCTCTGCTCAGTGGTTTTCTGGCTGCAGGGTTCTGCTCCACTAGTGGCTCCACTCCAGCAAGCTGGCATTCCTGCTGCCACGGACTTGAGCTTCAGGCCATGTCTACATTTACCCCTCCCTCTGGGGCTCAGATTATATAATGTCACCCAGTGGTTCTCTGTAGTGGACACCAACTTGCAAGGATGCATTTTTATATGTGTAGACAAACAAATACAGAGACTTATACTTGAAGGCTTCCATGTATGCAGAAATGTGGAAATGTAACATTCAACATCCAGAAGAGAAAAGTGAAGTTGGCAGAGACAGACAAGACAAATGAAGGAACTGCTTTAAATAATGTAAAAAATGATACATCACTATTCTGGTCTTACAGTTTCTGTACAGTTGTCTGTCTGAAAAGTGATTGACAACTGAGATAACAAAGTGGCCTTATTAAATACATAAATATATACATACTGTATAAAGACAAATACTAGGGCAGAATGATATTGGAAAATAATGACAGATAATTTCCACAGATATATGCACCTTTAGTTTCTGTAGTTCTAATTATAAAATTAAAGTTGCAAGCAGCGATAGACCTTCCCTCGTACCATCTCGCGTGTCAGGGTTACTGGCGGGACACCGGTCAATGCGGCTGTGACCAAATACTTATCTCAAGTAAGCTTTATGACTCTGCGTGTTGATTTTCATATAATATCCGTGGACTGCAATGGGTGTCTGAAATCATCCAAACACTTATGATAAGCTTTATAAAATGTCCGCAGTCATTTTAGGTCCATGCTATTTGTAGTTACTTGGGTAAAACATGAAATAAAAACAATTAGTGGATGCATGCATGGAGGTCCTGATAAATAGCAGTAGATTGTTTTGAGTGCAGTGGAGAAAGGTGACAACACAACAGAGTTTAGGTGTTAGCTTGTGTCACCTGTTTGCAAATCTGCATCTGTTGCTTTACAGGACCTTAACAGATATATATCTGTGGTATACACAATATGCAAAATCATGCACTGTAGCAATGTTTACACTTTACATACTAGACATGGAGGTGACTTGAACTGTTACAGTTTGGTCAATAAGTCTGTGCATTTAATGTGGCCAGCTTTCATTCTGATATTCAAATACCCTAAAATATGATATGTTTGTGCTTTGTAAAGTACAACTGTTCTACTTTGCACCTACTGTACAATATGAAGGTTGTGCTGCACTTGAACACGTGGAAGTATTTCAAAGCTGCACAGTTTCCTTTTCACATATAGGCTGCAGCCTTTCTCACCTGTAATTCCCTGACTTGCTCTTAGGCGTCTGTCCAGATGGTTGGAGAGCGTGAGGCGGGGGAATAAAGCAGGTCGAGCTGGTCGAGCTCTGGCTGGAAGGGGTTTAGGGCGGAGTTTTCAGAGGCTAGTAGGCCAGCTGAGCACAATGAGGTCACACTGCCAGGGATTCAGCGAGTACAGAGAGTACAGCAACAGAGATCTGCAAGAGGCACTCCTTCCCTCCCTATGAAGCACTGAGTGACAGCACATGGTGTGTGCATCTAGCTATAATGTGCATTTGTGAGTTTCTTTCTGAGCTATACTTACTATTCAGTTTTGCTATTTATATACTGTTTTATCCAAAACTACTTTAGAAGACTGGTAAAAAGCAATGAATTTGAAAATATTTCCTGGACATTTGCAATTATCTAAGTTTTCACAAACAAATAGGGACATATTGACTTTCACTGTACTCACTGTGGACTTGAAAAAGTCGCTTGGGGATCTTAAACTGATGATCACAATAGAATGAAAACCTATTGCAGCCTCTCTCTATCAGGCCAACATCTTAAAATAGTCTGTCGCTCTCACAGGCTTGCAAAAGGCCACCATTGCAACATGTCATCACTAGTAAAGTAAGGCTTCTCTGTTACCTAAAAAAGGCAAATGTACTTCTACATGAAGTTGCACAAAGGGACAACCGCATGCGAAATGCTTGACTTACTACATGTAGTAGAGTCATATCCCAGGCAGCCATGTAAAGGTTTGCTTGTCGTTGTAAAGCAATGACACAAATGGTTATTTTCCAGGCTGGAGTCTGGCAGGGGGCTGTCACCTGCAGTATATTATGACTCCCTGATTGATCCCACTTTATACTGACTTCTGCTCCATCACTCAGCCTGCAGGCTGCTCTGCCCAGTCACAGCTCTAGCCAGTCACACAGAAATAACGGATTGCTAAGGTCTGGTGTTTCATCAGGGGAGCAGGGGAGGTGCAAGTAGGAGCAAAGCACGGGCACTGCAAAGTGTCCACTGTGACTGAGACAGCTGGTGATTTTTCTTCTTTTTTTTCCACTTTGATCCGAGTATCTTCACTTCAGTTCGACTTTATTTTTTCCAAGCCCTTTCTGTGTAGAGTCGAAATCTTCTCCCCATGCTTGTCTGGCGCTAAATTGTTACATACATAAATGTCACAGTGCTAACAAGCTTTATTTATATAGCACCTTTCAGTGCAAAGTGCTGTACTGTGATTGAACAACAGCAGACATAAAACAGAGATAAAATAGTAGTTTGAGATACCAATGCACACTAAAATATGGATAGTTATATATATATATATATATATATATATATATATATATATATATATATATATATATATATATATATAGGTATAGGTATACAGGTAATGACACAAACAAATGTACTGAAGTGCAAAGAACATAAATTGTTGCAAAACACACAATAATAATTGAACAAGAGCATCATAAATCATACATTAGTCAAATACACGCCATTAGCAACGGCCTCTTGACTATCCTCTAACAGCCAGAGTTTAGAAAGTTAATAAGCCAGGAAATGAGAGTTCCTCAAACTGTTGGTCTGTGGTCTTCTGTCAGTGACAAGAACATTCCTCTTAAAGTGGAAGGTGGTGTCAAACCAGTATTGGGCTACACACTTCAAAAGATAATCCAGGAATAATACTAACATAATACAGTATCATCATATTCCTCATAATTTATTTGGTCTTGGCTCCTCAGTCACTTTTTGTTAAGCATGAATGCGCATTTGAAAAGTATGAATATCAGAAATATGGCATTGTAGCTTACTGTGACATGCAGATGCTTTATTCCCCGTTTTTAATTGTTTTCCTTTATTGTTGGGTACAAGAAAATAAAGGATTTCATCTTCTCTCTCAGTTCTGTGTTTCTCTCTTTGCCCCCTCGGAGAGTTTTAGCAATCACATCCAATAATGTATAAGTCCTACAACCCCAGGGAAGGCTATTGTATGCTTAGTGAGTAATAACTTTATTTTCCCTCCGGAATAGGCTCCTTGCTTTGCAAAGATTATTCAGTGAGAATCTCCTTGCATGTGTGTGCACAAGTGTTTACTGTTAAAGTGTAATTATTGTTGTCTGTGGTCATATACCCATCTCCCCCCCTGTTCTATCGGTCAGTGTCTGGTTACTTTAGTGCAGAGGATTTCAAACTGTGAGGCGTACAAACCACACAAACATGAAACGCACATTTTTCATTTTACGCACAGATTCGTTGTAACTTCCACTTCTCTCAATGATATCATTATTTGCGATGAACATCACAGATAATCCTCAATAAATCAGCTTAGCAATCATAGACAAAAGATGCTTCTTTTAACTCCAGAACTTGAGAATCATCACATTTTTAAGTTTTTCTATTTATCAAAGCCATCCAATGATAGTTGTATGTACATCCACATGTACATTGCAAACAGGAACTACTAATAGCTAATTTGGCATACTTTTAGTGGTGCTAATTTTGCCAAAATGTAAACAAATATAGGCTTAAAAATGTTGTAGCCAAGTTGTAGCCCACTGCTAACTTGCTGAATACATGGCAACATTGTACTCCCTGTTTACATCCCTTAAAGATGGTAGACAGGGGGATTTTGGTGGTTGGGGTGGGAGCATGCATCCATGCATCAGTATCACTACCAGCAAATAACTTATACCTCTGTTCTGTAAAAACTATCCAAACACCCTGTTGACCTCAGCATGTTTGTGTTCAGCGAGTGTAATTTGGGGAAAATGAAATACTCAGTTGTTGGTGAGTGTGATGTGAGACTGAGTGTGATGTCTGTCACAGTGATGACAGTATATACACAATAAACCCCCACAGGCCATTGATCACCTGTGTGAAAGCGGCTGTATGATGCCAGTCAGTCTATCTTCTCCTTTTGTTCGTAGTAGGTCATCATCGCAGCCAGCAGACAAAGAGTATCCTCAGGCGTCCGCTGCAGCACTGTGGGTAACTGGCTACCTGGAGGCATGTACGGGCTTCTCTTTCCTCTTTACACAATGACAGTTGGTCAGTCATCAGTCGGAAATGTGTCTCTGTGTCTAAGAGCACAATACAAAAGGCAGAATTGCAGCTCTCTTGTACAGAAGTGCTTTTGTTTGAACATAATAACAGCAGATCGCTCTGCCATCTGTTTTGTCAAACTGACGTATGCCATTCAGTCTGAACCATGAAGCAATCGGTGATTATTTTCCCGTCCGTCGTTGAGTTCTTATTTCTTTTTAAAGATTCTGTCAATTGTGGATGTTGACGTGTTGATGCGTTTGACACTATCAAGGTCATTTAGAATTTTTGTTTATTCCAGTTGCTCGCGATTTGGACTGCTATATACCAATGTTTTTTTTATGTAGGTAAAAATATGCTTTTGCGGAAATTAAAGACTATAATTATATTATTTAAATGTAAGGGGAGTGACACATTTAAGGCTGACAATGGCCTTTGCTCTAAATACTGCAGCAGGACAATACTGCACTAGGCGCACTATTCTGTGCTGCATTATACTGGCACACAACATTATCAGTCCTTTTACACACTCACCCTTCTGGCCCTGTTCCATGAATTTTTAACACATCTCTCTGTTTGGTATTCAGACTTCATTAACAATAAGACAATATGCTCCAACAAATTCAACTGTGGCTGCACGCAGATGTTCTTTTGCTCAATTAAACTTTCCTATTATGTGGTTAATTTTCATCTATCCACACCAGGGGCAGTGCCCTTCATTTCCCATGCTTATTTTCCAATTTAATTGGAGTGCGTGTGCATAAGCACACCATTTTTCTAGTTGGTGTCTGTAGAGATTTCCTTAATTTATCAGACTTACTTTTAGCTGTACCCAAAGTCCCTAAAGGTGCCACTTTATATACGACATTAAGAACACTAATATAGCAGTAAACAACCATTTGCTATGTAAATATATAGTGGAGTAATGGTGCCCTGATCAGAGAATGAAGTCACACCCCCTTTGTGTGTGTTGTTTGGCATATCCAGATTGGATTTGGTTTGGAAAGTCTGGGCAGTAGGGCTGGGCGATATGGAGAAAATCAAATATCACGATATTTTTGACCAAATACCTCGATATCGATACCACAACGATATTGTAGTGTTGACTATTGGTGCTTTCACAAAATATTCACACAATGAGATTTTTGATAAATAATCATCAGTAATGTGGATATAATGACTAAGTGGGTAAAAGCAAATAATATAACAGTTACAACAGTCTGGTAAATTCAGAAAATGACATCACTTTAACGCAATGCAGCCTTTAAAACCAGGAAAAGACAACACTTATGTCATATTACAATATCCAAATCCGATATCTAGTCTCATATCATGATATTGATATAATATCGATATATTGCCCAGCTCTACTGGACAGCAGAAAACCGCATGAAATCAATTCAAATTGGATTTCAAAGTTTATTTTGTGTCACTCACAATGCTACATACAATGACAGTGTAAAATCCAGAGTGACAGAATTGCTGAGCAGGCTAATCTTGGCCCAGACTCTAAAGGCACCTTTTAACCCGATGAATTGAGTTCTTGCATAAAAAAAAAAAATCGGGTGGATTTGTCCTTTTTAAAGAGTCACTCAGTCTCACTCTTAAACTGCATCACATGTTTGTCATGTAGCTTCTTTTAAGAGCGAAGAAAATCAAGAGCACCCGAACTCCATTAGCTTACAAGCTGTAACTAATATGGCCAGATAATCACAAAGAGACCCACAGCAACATGCAGTTTACCTCTAACTGCTTCTGACTGGTTCACATTTTGACTGATTATAGGTGGTTGTCAGAGCAGTTTGTTTTGGTCCATCATGTTAGTGACAGATCAGAAATTAGCTCATCTTGCTAATGTGAGGATGTGACAGTGACAGACATATTCCACTCTGGTCTTTGTTTAGCCTGTTGCATGGAGAAATAACAACAGTAGCTGACACTGTGGCCGATAGGAAAGGCCTGCAGGGCAGAGATGTTCGACTTGCAATTTTGATTTACCCCAGATGTGTTCCTTTTTTAGTGTTAATTTAGTCTTGTGTGCCATATTTAATTAAAGTTTTTCCACATGCAAATGTGAAACAATACACGAGCCGTGTGTCACCACCTGCGCGCTCCAATGCGTGCTTGTGCGTGCGCCTACACACAAGCACATTACTCAGCTATAATGAGTGATCTTCTTCATGTTGACAGTGTGATGGGATGTGGGTTAGAGCATAGCAACAGCACCTCAGGGCATGTTGGACAGCACAATGACCCTCTTGTAGTCGTCTGTCCTTCCCTTTGAGATCCTGGCTCATTTCCTTGTCATGTGCTCCCGTGTGACATAAGTCTCACGTCTCCTTCTTCTATCATTCTTAGATTCTGTGTGTTCAACGTGAATTGACTGTCACAGTAGTTTGACCCTCGACCAAGGTGGAGGTGCAAGTCAATAAAGGGATCCACCTTCATGTCCGGCCAGACAGACAGTGTCGGACTGAAGTGGAGACAGATCGCTGAACTGTTCCAGCTGCCGAATTTGAATCAAAACAAAATCTGCTGTGAACATGCTCCTTAAATCTTAAGACTTTGGCAAAGTAAACATAAATGTGGAATTCAAACTGTCACATAGTTCAGTCTGGAATTGATTCACGACAGTGATTGTGCTTGTGCCGTCTGTCTGCTGAAAAAGTTGATGATTTGACAAGATGGGAATTGGCCAAGCTGTAATGTTTGCATTCAGGAGAGCAGTAGGCCAGATCTGTGCTGGTGTTGTTATGAGGATGTTTGGCCTGGGCGTCCTGACTGCTGCTCCAGTGCATTTCAGGGTTTGGTTGTTTCTACCCTGCCCCTTGACCCCACCACCCTCCTCCATCCTTTCATAAACTGTCCTTCTGTTTGAACTATTCACAATCATTGTCCTTTTTCACGTTCTTGCTCTGAAGGTTTGTGTATTTTGTGGCTGCGGACCTTTAAAGGTTGTTATGTTTTTCTTTTAAATATCCCTGAATGGGTCACCATTGCTGTGGAAATAGATGCAACCACATGCGCTGGATATAATGCCTGAAGTAAGTTATGGGCTTTATTTACACGCTGCAGTTTTACTCTGAGGTGTTATTTATAAATGCTAGCTCAGGGTGGGTGTGATAATGAAGCCATTCTCTGTCATGGAGCAGCTGGACTGTGGGAGAGATGGAGGGAGGAGAATAGAGGACCAGGAAGGCAGTGCAGACTGCAGACAGCGGAGCCAGGTGTTTATTTTAGGACTCATTTATTTACCTAGACAAATAAAGTTCTGTAATAATTAGCAAAGTGTGTTTTTGTTTTTTCCTGTCACAAGTCAAGTATGTGTTGCTTATGTTAAATCTAGTCATTTATTTGCAAACTTCTTTTCAAAATAAATTGTTAATAGTAGAAGAACAGATCTGTTTAGGTTGAGATCAGAAAACTTTCAAGCTTCGGGCTTCTACATTAACAGCCGTCAGCAGCATAATTACATATACAGAATTTATCTTTATATGCATTTTGTGATCAACCAGATGATGCAGCTGTAACTGCTCTTCGCCTTGTTTATCGAAAAAAAAGTTTGCAGCCATGCCGAGACAAATCAAAGGCTCCACAGCTCAGAACACTACAACCTGCTTATAACAGCATTGTCAAACATCTATCTAAAAATGGGGAACTCTCTGTTCTCCCCGCTCAGTACAGCACCCACACATGCGCAGTACGCGCAAGCATATCTGTCCTCTCTGCATGTTGACAGAGATTGGGGCTCCAACACACACACACATGCGCGCAGAGGTGCGGACGGAGCAAAGCTACATCACTTTGGCGGTTTGTTTGAGTCACAACAATGCCGGTAAAGCAGTTGCAAGTGTGGTTACACTTTTCAAAACTCCACGTGAACAGCGTTTGCTGCAATATAATATAATGGTGAGCCGAAAGCAGCCGTGGTGCGGGTACAGACAGGCTAGTCTATATCCACGATGTTCCACTTCCGGGATTGCTTCGTTGCCGCCAGAAATTCCGCCTGATGTCCCTCTTTTCGGCCGGATGATCCGTTACCTTCCGCTTTCTTTGTGTTGGAATTCTAAACTCTGGTGGATTTATGAGGACTATTGTTAACTGCTCCTCAGATCTCTGTATGGTAAATTGAGACAGCTAACTAGACTATCTGTCCAATCTTCTTTCCAGAGTTTTCTGTTGCATGACTAAAAACAACCTTTGCACAAGTTCCTTCCCGAGGCTATTTTGCAGCGGCACCAGGGCTACGTCCGCCGCTTAGCGCTGCCCAAGACAATTGTGATTGGTTTAAAGAAATGCCAGTGCACAACAGGATTCTTAATGCCCTGGTGACTGACTGACAGGCTGGAGGCTGTAGGGCAAGGCAACTTTATTTCTATAGCACATTTAAGCAACATGCAATTCAAAGTAGTTTACATAAAACATTAAAGAGCAGTTAAAAAGAGATATATAAAATAAAACAGGCTAAAATAGTACAAACTCCCATCCTGGTTAATTTCTAAGGCAGCATACACGTAAGGTAACACATTGCTTACTTTAGTTTCAGTGTAAGAAATGAATAATTATCTGATTTGATTGTAGATTTAATTGGTTGATTGGTTGTAGGGATGGGTTTGGGAGGGGAGAGGGAGAGGTTTTATTTTGTGTGGAGTGTTACATGTTTTGAATAAATAAATAATAAAAAGGATACATAGGTTTGGAATAAATTTTACAACTGAAATTCATTTTTTGAGGGAAAACAAGTAGGCTATGATTAGGATTATGTCACCAGCCAACCTCCCATACTGTGTGTGTGTGCCCTGTACTAAAACAGAAAAAGTCATCCTTCAAAAAACTATTTGCCTTCCTCATGTATCCTGCAATTCATGGAAAAGGGGGGGATAGATAGATTTGGGTGAAATGGTGAATGGAGAGATGTGGACAAGGGCAGTAAACTCTGCAAAGAGCTGTAGGTTAGTGAACTTTTGCTGATGAAACCTGAGTGAACTGGATGAACGTGTAATACTCATAGCACACTGTACTATTTTTTAATCTGATGGCCATTTTCTTGATAGTCCTATTTCCAGTCATACAATTTTAGGGAGAATGACATTAGGCAACTAAATCAGTGGATACATTTGTGAAACCAAACACTGTGTAATGTTATCTTTTGACTGTCAACAGCAGCTGGCCCAGACTAGAATAGACTCTGTCAACTAGGTTCAATTAGTTGTAGTGTCTCAATAAAAACTATTAATAACTGAGTTAACTACAAAATAATTGATGCTTTTATATAAAATAAAATATAATCGCCCCACACCCTGTAGGTAAAGAAATGTGGATGTTTTAAATATTGTGTCTTCCAAGCACCCATTGGTTTCACTTCATGTCAGAAAATCAACTTGCTCTGTTTGTCTTATGAAATGAAGTTGAAAGCACTGGTTCACCCATATGCTGGTGGGAAGTTCCAACACGTAAGATCTGAGAGCCTTCTGCACAGCATCACATTCACAAGCTACTCTAAGAAATGTGTTTATGTAAAATCAAACCCAGACAAAACAAGTAAACATGGACACTGTGGAAAGGATCATGTGAATTTGGTAGATTCCTGTGAGGCAGCTGACTCTTGATTGGAGCTTCTTACCAGCTCTTCAATGCATCCATTCAGATGACAGTCTGTATTTTATAATGCAGCACCGTATTACTTTGATAAAGAAACTAAGGCAGCACAATGCTCACTGTGAGTGTTTATTTCAAGTGAGTTTTAAAGGCACTAAAGGATCCCTCCATTAGTAAAATGTAAAACACAGGATTACAACCTTGCAAATCAAATTGTTTGTTGATACAATTCATTTTATTAAAACATTTTTAAGGCTATAAAAGCATGTTTGAAATGTAGAAGTAGACGGTTATTTTTCCGCTGTACATCATAGCCTTCAGTTATATGTAAATGTTGTATACCTGTAATTTATACGGTAAAAAGTAAATTACTGATTGCATCACTGCAATTTAATTTTTATACTGCACTGACATAAACTGGAATCATGAGCTACTTGGAGATATAAGAAAAACTGCATCCATCAGTCCAAAAGGCTAGTCAGTAATGTTAAGTATGCAGGATTATTTTTAATAAAACATGCAAAAACACCAGTCTGGTCCTTTTTAAAACCCACAAAACTAGCTGTAGCATCATATTGCATGTTGTTTGTGCATGTACCCTTTCGATTCTGGTGTTCACAGGGCTTTGGTGTAAAGGAGAGCGGTAAGATTGCTTTGAATGGTGGGTGGCACTTCAGTTTCCTAACAGGAAGTGCTTACGTTGATGAATGGCAGTTTTTCCTCAGAGGAAAGAGTGGGTGACACGAGTTTGTGTTCAATTTCGCTTTGCTCACGTCGGAGCCAGCTAAACGAACATGCAGGCATATTGTATCCTAAGACCCTGGGCAATAAAAAAAAAGTTGTTAGTTGCTGGTGCAGGACAAAAAAGTAAATAAGGTAAAGTTTAATGCTCCGAAAAAATATTTAATAGTGCAGAATCAGGCCAGAATGAAGGCTAAATTTTGGGCCGAAACGTTGTTTGCCTGATACACACTATTAAATATTTCCGGAGCATTTAACTGTTGCGTTATTATTTGAAGAAAAAAAACACATCTTAGCTGGGCTTTAAAACACTGCCAAAACTGTGCTGTGATTGTTGCAAATTGGTGATTGTTGAATTGATGATTCAGGGCTAGATTAAGAGGGATTGTAGTGTTGTTCCTGTTGCCTGGATGTCTAAAGTTGTAATATAATACACACAAGTGAAGATCATGGAAACATATCAGTCAGCAGAGGAGGATGTCTGCTTGATAGATTATTTGTCTGTCCTCACACAAGCACACTCACCCAGAACCTCTCCATGTTTTGAAGCTCATGGTGTACTCAATACTCTTTGGCAGAACACGCTAGTGAGGGCTTGGCTGGAATAACACATTTATTTTTTGTTGACTTCTCCTCATGTAGAGTGAGAGGGATTTTTCTTTACTTTCCACTGATTGACTCATACAAAAACATTAAAGTTATCTTCTGTTTTGTTCTGTTCTTCTGTCATTAGTTGATGTGTTTGACCAGATGCTGTGATAGGCATTGATAACAAGACATTTAAAAATGATTCCCGACCATTGTGAAATGTACATTTTTGAGGTTTCAGGTACAACAACATTAGCAAGTTAACCACTTCAGGGTGGAAGTTGACTTTCTTATTGTGGTTCCACATCCTAAGAAAGAGAGAGAGAGGCTCATCACATCACCCCCTACATGCACAGAAAATGTAAAATGTTATAAAATGTGTTTTCCAGGCAGGTTTCTTGACAGATAACACATGCACTAAATTATTATAAGTATTGAGTTTATAGCTAGGTGTGAACTGGATTTGGTGTGAACTTGAATGGCAGAAAATAAGAGTTGAGTGAAATGGCAAGCACCTTCATTTTAGCTCGTGGCATAGTTTTGTTCAGTATTATAGACAATCCAAAAGAGTAAAAATGAAGCAGTCCTCTCTTACTTTATGGACAACAGAACCCTCTACACCTAGGTTAGGACCGGTTTTAGTTTGTTTTTAGCTGTTGCGTAATGCTATCTGGAACCCATTCTCCTGATTTTTTTATCCAGTCATTCTCCAGTCATTAATATGCCACAATTCTGCACAGTGGGTGAAAAAGAAAACCACTGTAGTTGTTCTTTGCATCCTTGCCAACGTTGTGTAAAGGGACTGAGGGAGAAGACTGATATTGCTTTAACTCGATGTTGAACTGTGTGTGTTGTTATCGTGTGGTATCTGAGAGAGTGGAATCAAACACTGGAAGCCAACATGGATTCAGTCGTTTAACTGGCAATTCATCAGTTAAGCCAAATAAATGTCTGGTGTTACCATGGTGTTCAATTGGTTTATCTGCTGTGTGTGTGTGTGTGTGTGTGTGTGTGTGTGTGTGTGTGTGTGTGTGTGTGTGTGTGTGTGTGTGTGTGTGTGTGTGTGTGTGTGTGTGTGTGTGTGTGTGTGTGTGTGTGTGTGTGTGTGTGTGTGTGTGTGTGTGTGTGTGTGTGTGTGTGTGTGTGTGTGTGTGGAAAATCTTTTGGCTGTAAATTCATATTTGACAAGAAAAATGTATGTGCGAGTGTGAAAACAGCTTTGGAGATGGAGCCAAGACCTTTTTCTAACTGTTGGAAAAGAATGGCAATAAAGATTAATGACAGCGATGATCTTTGAAGGATGTGCCAATGTGAAAGTGAAGTATTTGTGCGTGTGTGTATTTGTATAACTCAAATGGCAGTAAGTCTGTGTCTGTCTTTATAGCTGTTTTCACATATGAACCTGGACAATGTCCGAGGAATCAGATCCCGATAGTCCGGAGTTTCCCTTTTACACATGTAGCACACAACAGGAGACCGTGTCAAATGCGTTCTCACTTACTGAAAGTACTTGTTTGATTTAGACAAGGATCAAACGGGACTTGGTATGGATTACACAAATTCAGGGAAAGCCGGTTCGTAATTTGGTCATAAATAATTGTATGTCTTGCGGTTCCTTAAATTTGTCTGACGATTTCGGCACTGCGGCCCTTAGCAACAGAAGTTCCCGAATCTCGTTGTCTCTCCAGTTAGACATTTTCGTTTTGTGTAAATCGTCTTTGTGTAAATCATCCTTTTTTTTCACCCTCGGATGTTTGTTTTTTTACGGTTTTGCGATAGAAACATTATCAACACGTCCACTCGTTCGCTGTGAATACTTTGCACTCTTCTCACATGAGCTCAGTCGGAGATTACAGTCTTTGTACTTGGGAGCTGGTAGGGTAAACCCTGTTTGATGTCCAGTCCGACCGATTCGGACATTAGCTTTCTCACATATAGCCCTGCCGGGTAATGTCTAGGTAATTTCATGTTTGTAGTGCATGTGTCAAATGGGCTTCTTCTTCTTTCTCGACAACCGTTCATCCGATTGACTTCACACTTGGTGGGTGTATTGCTGAGGACCCAAGGAAGTGCAGTGTTGAGTGCTTTTGAGATCTATGGGACATATTTATGAGTGGTGCGTTATGTACACACTGTGTAGAGTACTTCTATTAAAGGACAATTCCGGTGCAAAACGAACCTAGGGGTTATTAACTGATGTGTACCTACTCTGTCGCTCTCTGGGACATGTTTTCATGTTAATCGAATGAGTTTGGAGCTTTGACGAGGCTACTGCGGAACACTGGTTAGCTAACAATGCTAGTATTTGGGGCATGGGGACACTCAAATTAAATCATTATTTAATACCACTAAAAAGGCTTGAAATATCACCACACCATAACGTTAGCATAATTAGGGTCCCTAAATGCGAACCAAAGCATTGACAACATTGTAAGTGTACAGATAGTTTATTAAAAAGATAGATTATAAAGACAGTCGCATTCATGTTTACTTGCGGGAGCCATCTTGGAAACCAGTCATGACTAGTCGAACGCGTGGCAACGTGGAATCTCCATAGACAGTATGGGAATCTCAGACTCATTTGCACGACGCTCGTTTTTCGACTAGTCATGAGTGGTTTAAATTAATTAAATAACGATTTAATTTGAGTGTCCCCATGCCCCAAATACTAGCATTGTAAGCTAACCAGCGGTCCGCGGTAGCCTTGTCAAAGCTCCAAACTCATTCGATTAGCATGAAAACATGTCCCAGAGAGCAACAGAGAAGGTACACATCAGTTAATAACCCCTAGGTTCGTTTTGCGCCGGAATTGTCCTTTAACTGTTACTGGTACAGCTCATTACAGTACATTCAAGAACAGATGAAGATGGAGAGCCTGGAGTTGTTACATTGTAGCAAATTCATACATTTCAAGCATCTACGATGTAACTTTTGGAATGAAAGCTTTTGTTCCCGGAAACAGCCTGGTCCCAAAGCTAGCTGTTAGCAAATAACGTGTAAACTCTAGCATTCATAGCTTAACAACTATGTCATGGCAGGTGTTTTGCTCAGGAACCAAGGAAGTGCATTGTTAAGTGTTATGCTAATAGGATGAGCGATTCTCGAGAAAGCTGCAAGAAGCAATAACAGAGGCCAAGCCTTCGGACCATTCTGAAAAGGGATTGTTTTGAACAGGCACTGCACTCGTTTTCATAAATATAGGGAGTGGCCAAAATACAAGAAACACCTTACAATGTGTTGCAATCCAAATATAACACCACAAGCTTTCTATAAACCACACAAATGCAGATGTGAATGTTGATGGCAGGGCTGCAGGGCTATTATGTTTGATTGCACTGTACTGTACTGTTTATTTGCCCATCCTTGTCTCCTGAGACAATGTGAAGATGTGTAAGTTGTCCAGCTGACATAATAACCTCCTGTGTAGAGTCAGAAGGCTTCTCCTTTCAAGTAGCATCACTCTTTTTCCAGAAAACTGAGCCAGCAGTGCTTCATAGTTTCTGTTATGGGAAGAGAACACATTAGTGAGCATTGATATAAGGCCCCTATTTAAGTAGAATAAACATCTGTGATAACTGCTTCAGTAAACCTATCCAGTGGGTATGGAGCTGCACTCATCAGTCTGGAAGCAAATTTATTAAGTAATGAGAGGGTTAAATTGAACAAACAAGCTGGACAGCAGAGAAGCTAAAAAGGATTGAGCCAAGGAAGACAGGTCCAGACAGTATAATAAGAATACTCACATATTTGTCTGGAGATTTGAGCCAGCATGTGGATTCCTGCTGTTCTTCTTCTTCAGGGTCCAGCCAGGAATGAGAGCTGTCTTGATCACGATAAGCTAGACTTCAGATTCTCTGGCGCTGTGTGCTTCATGATGACAGTCTGTCAGGCTGTAGCTCAAAGCTTTATGCAGCTGCCATGCCACTTTCTAGCCTCTTGATCGAGCCAAACACCCTCTGGACTTTCCTATTACTACACAGATGCACTATTCTAAGATGAATTAATGAGAAAGAGACTAAAACAAAGCTTTAACTTGTCTTCAGCAGGCAAGAATTAAAGGTCCCAAATTGTAGAAAGATTTCCATGTCTTTTTTTTTTTTTTGTAAAGCAGTTTGAGGTGCTATATGAATACTGTGTAAGAATCAAAATGCTTTCCATACCTTTAAGTTATATGGAGTGCAGAGCATAATGTTGGAGCGTCGCCTTATCTCCCTTACTCCAATATCGCTCTGGTACTGCTCACACCATGAGTTTAAGCATGCCTGAGTCGTCTCTGTGTTACTGCAGCACAGTACATGCAGATTAATAGCACCAGCCTTCTTTCTTTATGCCGCATCACCTGGCGAACTTTTTGCTGGTGGAGCTCCGGGTCTGAAGGGAGGGTGGGCGCCGTTCATCTGATAAATACAACACGGCTTTATTTAAAAAAATAAAATTGGAGCGAGAGGTGAGCGATTTGAGTAGACCAGGGTGAAATCTGAGTTGAGCGTGGAGCAATATTGAGTGGAGCGGCTTTGAGCGGGGAAGCAAAAGGAATGAACAACTCTGTGAGCAAAGAGCAAAAATCCCCGCCCCACCCCACTCACATGCTCTGGTCACAACTATACTATATATAGGTAGAAAGTGCAGTCATTCCCCGGCTGTAATGATGGTGCAGGGACTCCGAACGCCCAATGACCAATCAGAGCAGACTGGGCTTATTCAAGAAAAATGAGCTTTGCAAACAGAGGTTGAATACAGGTATATTCAGACACTATGAGAAATAGAAGTATGAACCTGAAAATGAGGATACTATGGGACCTTTAAAGGAAAATACATATAACAACCTGGGTTTTATTTTTGTGTATATTTGTGACAACACTACTCACCAAGTTCATTGGTGATATCTTGGTTTTACCTCCGGATAAAGCAGTAGCTAATCTGGGAATACTATTGGCTGTGATGGTCAACAGGTCAACATGTCTGATCGTCTGACTGTTCTTTGCCCCGATGGACAAAGATAAATCTGTTCAGTGGACTTTCCCTTTCATGCTTTCAGCTCTCTCTCAACCTCTCATGCTTTTTGTTAATGCTCCAGTCCTTGAAAAAAAGACGGCTTCCTCAGAAGCACCCGAGGTTGACTCACTTCCTCCTTTTGCTTTTTCTCTCTCTCTCTCTCTCTCTGACTTTCTGTCTCTCTATCTCTGTCTGTCTCAGGTTTGTGGTGCTCCTTTTTAGAGTTTCCTGCTGTTACATGGTAACACAGAGCTGAAGGCAAGAGGTAAGGTGTTTTTTCTTTTTCTTTTCTTTTTTATCTGCAGTGGAGTTAGTGGTACTAATGGGTAACATGTTACAGTGTTTCATGTAAAGAGAGGACAGTGGCAAAGAAAGAGACTTCAGTTTTCACAGCATATCTCGGGTTCATGTCAGGGCATTTGGATGATGCGGTTAGTCAGAGTGAAACAGCTGCTGGGAAGCATCTAATTTTCTTGCTGGAGGTGAGAACGGAGGCGCTAATGTGGGGCAAACAGCGCCTGGAGCCTCCACCTTAGAGAGCTGTTAAAGAGACAAACACACTAGTAAACACTACTCGTTTGTCACAGTCTTTTGGCAGCACAACAAACACTGTTTAAAGCTTTAGCTCCCAGCATGCTTTGTTGTGCTTAATTGTTTGTGTAATACAGGATGGTACAGAAAAACAGTCCTGCACCCACGATAGGTGTCACACAAAGAGGTGGTAGAAAAGGTTTCATCCTCTTCCTGTTCGGTTCCTCCTCCAATCAGCTGATAGTATGAGTGCTGATGCTCGCTAATGATGCCCTCACAGATAAAAATGAGCACTCATTTGAAAAGCACTTTATTTATCTTTTCTAAAGACGTGAAAATGTCTTTGATTTTCCGTCATATACACAATCTGAAAAACAATCTGCATGTTCAAACTATGGCAAAGATCAGAGTGTTTGGAATGTTCAGCTCATTGTTTCAGGTAGCAAAAGAGTCATCAACCAGCTAGGTAACATATTAAAGGTGCCCTGCCATACAAAACCATTTTTACTTGTATTTTTTTAAATAGGTTAGGTCCATATGTGCTTGTGTTATGTTGTGAATGTGAAAATGAACTGCTACCTCCTCTGTCAGCTCTAGCCACTGATAAGAAATAAGCAGAGAAATCAGGCCAGTTACAAAAGCTGGTCAGTCTGACATGGTGTTGCCTGAGCTCATTACTATTCATGAGCTTGCCCAGTTGCGCTGGGTAAAGGATGCTGATAGTCAGGCTTTCATTGGCTAGCTGTTAGCTGATCAGAGTCAAGCAGCTTACCTCTTTGAATATTAATGACAACTGACAGAAATCGAGCTGAGTCTTCCTGCAGGCTGCAAAATGAACTCGGGAAGGAACTTGTTTCGGTGAAACGTGTATGTTCAAAAGTTGTTGTTTTTGGTCGTGCAAGAGAAAACTCAGATTGGGCAGATAGTCTAGCTAGCTATAATGGACATCAGCGAAAAGACATGCATCCGGCAGAATTTCCTGCGGCAACGAAGCAATCCCGGAAGTGGAACGTCGAGGATATAGACTACACAGTAGTAGGTGAACATTTACGCATATGGGCGCAGCTATGATGGGTCATTTGTGCCATGACATGCACACACACGCTTTGTCTGATGATCAGATGACAGAAGGTTTTTAAATGTTTCATTAAATGTATTTATTATCCAGTGAAGATCATTTCATTTGTGCAAGTTGTAGGATCCTAAATTTTGCGGTTTGTTTATTTATTTATTTATTTTTAAGTCTTTATTGAGAGGACAGCTGAAGAAATGAAAGGGGAGAGAGAGGGGGAATGACATGCAGCAAAGGGCCACAGGCCAGAGTTGAACCCGGGCCCGCTGCGTCGAGAAGTAAACCTCTATATATCCGGGCTATCCGGGCGCCCGCGGTTGATTTTTTTTGTACAGGGAAGTTTTTTTGTGCAAAATTACTGTAACGCTTCTTATCGTATCTTTATTTTTTCATGCTCAGGGGAAAGTTGTTTTATATAACAAAATGCTCTATCAGGTCAGGTACAGAGAAAAAAAAAAAGGTTTGACAAAGATTTGAGATGAGATAAGATAAGATGTTTGAGTAAGATATGTATACTGTACACCCATGCCCTGGAATAAACACTGATCTCAGGTGTCAGGTTGACACAGCACTTTCACACATACATATACTGTATACACAACATAGATGTCCATGCAATTATATAAACAAATACTACCGATACATATACATATTTGTGTATAGGCATATTACTCTATGCATATACACATACACCACATATGATTATATTAACATACATGCATATATACATTCAAATCTAATACACATGTTGTAGTAAAGATTGTAACATCAATCTCTACTTAAATTGTTAAGATGATAGTAATCTGCTTCAGGACTTATACCAAGGAAAAAGAAATGGATCGAAAGTGGTGCTTATGTAATTTTAATCAGAGCAGGCAATTTGCACATTAATTCAATATAGTGATTGATAGTAATGTTTTTAATCTGATTATATTGAGACTGTGCCAGATGTATTAAAGGCATTTGAATTTTTTCTAAAGACAAGTGCCTTGGATTTTTCCTTGACGCCTACTGGGTTTGTTCATGCCCCCTATCTAAGACCATAGTCATATTTTCACAAACACTAGTTCCAAGAAGCTCTCCAGTTCTTAATTTTTTTAAATACATAGCACATAAACATACAAGACATTGGAAGATAGAATACAACTTTCTTCCAAAATACTTTTGTTTTGCAGTTTTGGGTATTTCCATATCATGTGAAAAAATAGGCTGCTCTCTTGATTACAGTCCTGACATATTTTGTTATTATTCAGTTTCACAAGTTTCTCTGGGTATAATTATCCTGTTTATTGTTTTGTTTTGTGCCGAGTTTGTTATTCTTTGTAATTTCTGGCAGATTGATGTTTCAGGATCGGTGTTCACCTTCTGTACAGAGGTGCATCAGCGAGGAAATTACTTTTATTTCCCTTTTCCTTTTTCACCTTTCATTCGAACAAATCCGACAGGCTAGTGGTTCTAAAGAAAGAATTAACAATAAGGGTGAAAGGGGGCCCTCTGTATACAGTAGAGGGAATCCTTCTGATATCAAATTACTGACTAGCTTCTGTTTTTCAACAGGAGATACAGGTTTAGAATGGGAAGGGTAAAGGAAACCTCTCTCCAAGTTTAACAGCAACAGCATGGAGAATGCCTTGTGGGTATTGTGGATATTGTAAACTAGGTATGAAGGGAAATTGATATTTAGATGCCATGTGGAGGTCTGTTTGTTTGAATTACATTTACATTGATGCACACATTGTCAAGCAGAACCACTGACACCACAAGTACCTACAAATGCACACACACGCACGCACACACACATATACGTGCACCACAAACTTCCCGCGTACTCATATCACTCAGTCTTTTACTGACAGTGACTGTGCCACTTTTGAGAAGGGTGAGTGGGTGTGTTGACTGGAAACAAGTATCAGTGACCCAACACAAAGTCCTCTAAACTAAGACAAAGTAACACTCAAAGTGGATCTGTTGTCTCCACAGAGCAGCCTGTTTAAGTCCTCAACCTGTTCAGAGAAAAGACACAGCACCTCTGAGGCTAAGAGGGAATCCAGAAACATCTGAACACTCTTTCATTTAACCAAATCTATACTCTGTGAGCTCTTAGTTATATGTTAGATGTTAGTTTGGTTCATTGTGGATTTAGTCAATTTCCTTAACAAATTATGTTATCGTGTGACATTTCTACAAGCTAAAGATAATTGACTGTTTGCTAAGTCCAGCTACATTGTCAAGCTTTCCATTATTGCACCACACACACATTCAGTTCATGATTAAGGTGGCAGATTTAACACTTCTAATTAGTATTTTTTTAAACAGTGGATACTTGATTTCACACAGAGGTAGACAAAACCAGTTGATTTCGCTGGCTGAAATGACAACAGCCACTGGCAGATTATATCAGCTGTAGCCAGCTAGCTAATTAAGTTAACCCTTGCGCCGTAATTATTTTGAAAATGTTTTTTTTTTTATATATAGACATTTCTTAAAGGTTCCATGACATGGTGCTCTTTGGATGCTTTTATATAGACCTTAGTGATCCCCTAATACTGTATCTGAAGTCTCTTTCCCGAAATTCAGCCTTGGTGCAGAATTACAGCCACTAGAGCCATTCCCACAATGAGCTTTCCTTAGTATGTGCCATTTCTGTGTCTGTAGTTATTGATGAGGAGAGAGGGGGGGCAGGGTGGAGGGTGGGGGTGTGACCTTGACCAACTGCCACTTTGCTTGAAAGCCATGATGTCTCTCTCTCATGGGTGGGCCAAATTCTCTGGGCGGGCAAAGCAGAGAAAGGGGAGGTAACCTTGCTCCTTATGACCTCATAAGGAGCAAGATTCCAGGTCGGCCCATCTGAGCTTTCATTTTCTCAAAGGCAGAGCAGGATACCCAGGGCTCGGTTTACACCTATTGCCATTTCTAGCCACTGAGGGACCATAGGCAGGCTGGGGGAACGCACATTAATGTTAAACCTCATGCCATGGGACCTTAAGTATACACATGAAGGCTGTATGCATGATGTAATATTAAAATACTTATACGTGTTAATATTAACGGAGATTAGTTCTGCTACGGAGTCTAAACGCTTGTGTGGATGGAGATCGTTTTTGTTTCAAAACGCTGTTTAAAAATGAAAACGTAGTTGTGTAGCTGTAGACTGAAACTAAAGCTGTCCCAGGCAGAGCTAGTTAGTACTAATATATGATAAATAAAAATGTATGATCAGTCTTATTTTGTTTGTAACATAACCCCATTTGGTTGCTGCTAAGCTTGTCTGCATTTTCAAACTTGATGTTCACTTTTAAAGTTACAAGTGAGAGGGTGTGTGCTAAACGATGTGTTTAAAAGATGACTGTATAAACTTAACCCAATCTATTAAAAATCAGAACGGAGCCGCTAACGATACCCTAAACTTAGCATCCAAGTCTGGCCTCCACCCAGTTTACGGAACCTGTTAACCCACAATGTGATTAGTTAATTATTTGCTCCTTGGCCTCATTTACTACTGCAGGTAGTGAGCTGGGTTAGCGGAAAATGCTAAGGATTGCTTCTTATGTTAGGCCAGATAAACACACTGTTTAAACCATTCTTCATACTTTTGCTCTTGCATTTTTCTTTTGGAAAGGCTAAAACAGACATCCCTCTCAATGCTGTTTAGATACCAAGCATCACTCGCACTACGGCCCCCATGCACATTGTAATGTGACCTTAAATGATGTATTTTTCTTATCACCTTACTCTTTTCTTTAAGCTGTGTTCTCTGCTCTCTCATAACAACCACTTTTCAACTTCAGGGTGTCGAAGATGGCAGTGTGGATCCAGGCCCAGCAGCTCCAGGGAGATGCTCTGCACCAGATGCAGTCTCTGTATGGTCAGCACTTCCCCATTGAGGTGCGACATTACCTGTCCCAGTGGATAGAGGGCCAGCTCTGGTGAGTTGCTCTGTGTGTGTGTGTGTGTGTGTGTGTGTGTGTGTGTGTGTGTGTGTGTGTGTGTGTGTGTGTGTGTGTGTGTGTGTGTGTGTGTGTGTGTGTGTGTGTGTGTGTGTGTGTGTGTGTGTGTGTGTGTGTGTGTGTGTGTGTGTGTGTGTGTGTGTGTGTGTGTGTGTGTGTGTGTGTGTGTGTCATACATTTATACCTGCTCAAATGTTTGTCCATGAGAGCATTTTTTGGACAGTTTTTCTTTTCTATTTTTTAACATCTTGATGTTCATTTATTAACCATGTGCTTTTATTTCTGCATGTCTGCTTTTTTGTATGTGTGTGTCTTGCGTGTATGCATGTGTGTGTTTGTGTATGTTGTTAGGGATGCCATAGACCTGGAGAACCCACAGGAGGAGTTCAAGGCCAAACGCCTGCTGGACAGTCTGATCCAGGAGCTGCAGAACAAGGCCGAGCACCAGGTGGGAGAGGACGGCTTCTTACTCAAAATCAAACTGGGACACTACGCCAGCCAGCTCAAGGTAAGTCTTTTGGAAATATACCTCACCAATCACGAGAACAGCACTGAATACCCAGGAATATACAGTACCTTACTAGTTTACTTTCCTGTTCATACAGCCAGTCTGACTGAGAGATATTTTGGCTTTGGTTTGCAGAGAAAGAGCAATTGCATGAGGGTCACTAGGGCCAATGTTTGAGAACACACAAAGACCAAAGCCAATATATCAACTGTGGCTTTCAGTTATTTGTCAGATTTATCAGGAAAGGAAACTTTGTTTTTGTGGTCTTAGAATTTACTTTGATACTTTATCTATAGCTAAAATGTCTGAAATACAAAAAAAATCATGGAGCATGATGTGTCTACTGTTCACGCAATCCAAACAAATCAAATCAAGCCAAAACCAACTCCGGAATAATATTGCAATGATATAATCTTTTCAGCAAAACACTCTCGTTTGAACAAAGTGAGAAAATAATAAGCAAGTGGTTGGTTTGCTGTTGTTCCTAGGAAGAGCACACATTGGACAATATGTTTTAAGAACAGGTTGTATCCACCATGAGGAAAACAAGGACAACCCAAGTGAGAGCCTTGGTAGCCAGCCACCGCTGCGATTTATGATCAAGCTCCCTGCTCACAGATCCGTCCCTCTGTTTGTCTTCTCCCCTCCCTGAAACCAGGCAGAGAAACAGGGTGAAGGGGGCTGGCTGTGCAACATCACACTGCAATCCCAATCTCTTCCACTCTGTTTTCCCTTCATTTATTGTGAACATACTGATGTGGTTGTGTATAATATATGAAATGTGTCCTGTTAGGAAATAACACAGGAGAACCAATACTGTTGATGCCCTGTGCTTTTCTAATCATAGTGTGGTGTGTGTCCTCATAAACTCCGCTTGATGAAAACAATTCAACTTTTAATGCAGTGTGACTCTCCGACTTAAAGCCAGAAACAACAAGAATATCACCAACTGACTCACAACAGTATCTTTTAAACTGAAAGTGAAACGGCAATTTGTTATACTACTCATCAGAGGAAAAAATATTACAGTAACACATAAACCACTCAACTCTGGAGTGTGTGTGACAATGTGTGTGTATGCTAATGAATCATATATGAAGTGCGGCGGACTTCAGAGATTGGTCTCATTAGCTCGTCTAATGGGTTTAGTGTGTCTGCCGCATTGGCTTTGGCTCCAGAACTTAGCGAGCTTCCTTGATACGACTAAATTGGTGAGTCCTGCGTGCGGTGTCCGCTCCACTCGTCAGGGGCTAACAGGCCTTAACAAGGCATATGTGCTCCTTGTCTTTCAGAGCACGTATGACCGCTGTCCTCTGGAGTTGGTCCGATGCATCAAACACATCCTCTACACAGAGCAGAGGCTCGTCAGGGAGGCCACCAATGTGAGTAGGATGCATGCTGTAAAATACATACGCAAGCTGACACCTGCATGCACACTTCTGCTCATTTGTCTACAAACAGACATCCCCACTGAAATGTAAACTTGCTTAGAAAAACACCTGCATTATTCATTGCATATCCTGTACAAAGCCTGAGAGCACAAACAGAAGCTCAACTACATATCGGTGACTGATTCAGAGGCTGGGCAATTGTGTAACTACTCTCCGTTTCCTCCATTTATCCCCCCAAGGTCTGCAGATTCCTTTGCATTATTATAAATGCGGACAGTCATACCTACTCAATCATGCTGTAATATGGATTTGTAAAAATAAACCTTTTGTGTTTCTCCACTGCAACACTGCGATATGGAGGGAAGTCAAATATTTCACAGTTAATGAAAAGCACCGAGCGATAAGACCATAAAGCCAGCAGTGCATAAAACATGTGACTCTCAGCAATTGATTTCCAGTCACAACATGCCTTTTCTATTAGTGGAATGCATATTTGGACTGATTGAATTTCACCGTGTTTAGTCTGAACCTTTAGGCACCATAGTGTTCTCGTTCAGACCTTTAACTGACCACGCAGTCTGCCTGAGTATGATAAGCAAATGCATTTCTTCCCTCTGTATTTGCCGTGTTCACATCAGGCTTGTGGTCGCTAGGGATTTTCGAATAGCAAATAGCCCAGCTGCCACATGCAGGGGTCAATGCATCAAGTCCATCTTTGTTTCGTATCGCTGCTCCATTCCCCACAGATATCTCCGTTCGCTCAGCTCTCAGCTCACCAGTGGCCAGCCATTTCCCCTAACAACTATCATAAACAACCCAATGACAGAGAATATACAGGCCATGCAACCATACCAATTACTGTTCCCAAACCGGCCATTTCCTCCGGCTCTCTCTCTCTCTATGCCTGTCTCCCAATCACACTTTGTAACTGACAGTCGAGCTCTCCAGTGGGCGGGATGATGGACAGCATGTCTCAGAAATACCAACAGATCAACCAAGCTTTTGAGGAGCTTCGACTGCTGACCCAGGACACTGAGAATGATCTGCGCAAGCTCCAGCACAACCAGGAGTACTTCATCATCCAGTACCAGGAGAGCCTCCGCATCCAGGGTAAGACCAGAGGACTTCCATGTTTTTATTGCTGCTCTAAAGTAATGCAAATGTTTTTAAATAGACAGAAAATGATTGTCAACTGTTTGATAATCAGTAATTCGACAGAGTCAGTCTAGCCAAATACTTGGTGGTTCAAGTTTTTCAAATTTATGTTTTCATTCTAAATATTATACATTTAAAATTTGGACTGTAAGTTGGACAACACCTTCTTTTTTAAACAGTAAAGAAATAATCACTTGTTGAAGCCCTGAGTGGTTTGGTGTGCGGCTCAATTAAACTGTGGAGTTGCAGTGCTAAATAAAGGTTTTAAAGAATGGTTTCAATTTAGTATATGTCATAGCTTTAAAATAGTCAAGATGGAAAAAAAAAAGAAAAGAGTATTCCATACTCCACATATACTGTATTTCACAGCTGTCTGCAATATGCTGAATGCTGTAGATCAGCAATGAAAAACAAACACCTGGAGCCTCCATAACCAGCAACCTTTGCATTTATATTGCATCATTCAAAAAACAACACCTAGTTGTTTTGAGGTCTGCGTTATGCTAGAGAAGGTTATCTCAAGTAGAATAGAATAGAATATACTTTATTGTCCCTAGGGGAAATTTGTCATGGAATCAACAGTGCGTAGTGCATAGTAGTAGTTGCCATTACAGACAATAAATACACACAGTAAATGATTCTTCTTCTCAGGTGTACATGTATGTGCACATGTTAAATATTTTTATGTCATCTTTGTTTTCCTCCCTTCCTCTCTAACTCCTCCCCACCCCTCCCCCATTTGGATGGCAACAACCCCAACCCTCCACAGCACAGCTGACCAGCCTGGCCACGCTGCCCCCTGCTGACCGACAGCTACGAGAGCCCGCCCTTCTCAGCAAGAGAGCCACTGTGGAGGCATGGCTGACCAGAGAGGCCAACACACTACAGAAATACAGACTGGTAAGACATGAACATGCACACTTAAAGAAAACATACTGTATGTACGTGAAAGAGTGCCACTGTGTGATTGCAAATCAAAGCTCCTCTTTTCTGTTAATGTGCAGGACCTGGCAGAGAAGCATCAGAAAACACTGCAGCTGTTGAGGAAGCAGCAGACCATGATTCTGGATGACGAGCTGATCCAGTGGAAGAGACGGCAACAGCTGGCAGGCAACGGGGGCCCGCCGGAGGGAGGCCTGGACATCCTGCAGTCCTGGTGAGTTTTCCTCCACCTCCCACCAAGATCCCAGCCACTAGACTCCCTCACAAGGCAAAAGGTTACAGGTTTACAAGCTTTCAACTGACTACTGCTGAGTTTATTTCCAAAGTTTATTGGCTTCTAATAAACATACACACAGACTATCTGACATGTCTCTTTTTTCAGAAACTCTTATTTTCAGAATGTCTGTGTTCTCTTTGTATTTTTTGGATGAACAAAGCTATCCAGTCATAGTTTTGTTGTAACTATCCTGTTTAAATTTAAATTGCTAGTGGTGTGCTGGAGTAAAACCTTCTGCAGTACACATTTCTGTAAAATATGTAAACATATTTCCTCTGGCCATGTCTATGCTTAGGCCTAAATTCTTACTTCTACAGTGTGTGTGTGTGTGTGTGTGTGTGTGTGTGTGTGTGTGTTTGTCAGGTGTGAGAAGCTGGCAGAAACCATCTGGCAAAACAGGCAGCAGATTCGGAGGGCAGAACACCTCAGACAGCAGCTGCCAATCCCCGGCCCCATTGAAGAGCTCCTCAACGAACTCAACAGTACTATCACAGATATCATCTCAGCATTGGTCACCAGGTATGTGTGTGTGTGTGTGTGTGTGTGTGTGTGTGTGTGTGTGTGTGTGTGTGTGTGTGTGTGTGTGTGTGTGTGTGTGTGTGTGTGTGTGTGTGTGTGTGTGTGTGTGTGTGTGTGTGTGTGTGTGTGTGTGTGTGTGTGTGTGTGTGTACTTTTATAGGGGAATCTTGACTAAAAAAGCTGATATACGTAAGTGCATGAATATAGGTCAGCATAGTGTCAATACAAGTATATTAGCCCCAGCATGTGTGCAGGTGGGGGTCGGGGGGTGTTATGTACATTGATGCATCACTATTTCCTGCACTCAGTGGGGGCCCCTTATGCAAGCAAGTCCTAATTTACACAACCATAGTTGCTTTTGTAGACAGAGTGAGTGAGAGACATGTTTTACTAAAATTAAATTATGCAGGCATTCAGTGTATCCACCTAATGATTCAATCCGAGTGATGCTGCTGTATACTGTACGGGTTGTGTTCCCCAAACCTTTTACAGTCTAGTACCTCTTCAGACTTCAACCTCAGACTCAAACCTTCAGCTATGTACCCCCCACACCTGCACTCTTATATAATTGTTTTCCCCGCGTAGCCTTTACATCATGTCATGTACCAAAGTTCGGGAACCAATGCTGTAAATAATGTGTGTTTGTGGGCATATTTGTTTGTATTCTCTTCTTTCAGTAAGTAAGTAAGTAAGTAAGTAAGTTTTGTAAAATGTACTGTAAGTCAGAAATAGTAAACTTTGTCAGAAATAGAACAGAAGGGAAACTGGTGTTTACATTGCAGCCAAAGAAGTCAGTCAATGATAATTTCAACCGCAAGTAGTTTTCAACACAACAGCGGGGCACATTAAAGTTGGTTACATTGCTGGTATGGAGCCTGTCGGCTGCCGCTCTTCATCTAACAGCTCACTGTGCTTGCTCCTTCTTGTTCCATTACTCCCCGGAATATTTATAATTGATCCTTTGTCAAAAAAAATCTGAAAATCTCTTGTTTTGTAGATGCATTTCCTGTTTCATAATTAAAGTAGTCGCGTTTTTCGCCAGTTAAATGCTTTTAAGCAGCAGTAGGAAATGTTCAGTTTGCATTAGCAGTAACGTAAAGCAGCTCTGACACAGTGTAAAGAAAGTGAACAGCGAGGCTGTTATTATTGAGATAAAATTGCACTTGTCCACATGAAAGCAATTTTTCATCCAGCATGAGAATGACGGACTCCGCCACTATCAATGAAAACTATTATTAGAGTGTAAATTACTAACTGTAAAGACATTAAGTGGAAATTGCAGAAAAAAAAATTGACTATAAATAGTATCAATTATTCAACTGATTTTATTAAAATCTTAAAGATTGGGCGCCCAGATAGCTCAGTTAGTAGAGCGGGCGCCCATATATGTATTCACTTTAGTTTGCAATTCACAATTGAGACTAGGGCTGGGTCGATAGGGAGAAAATCAGATCTCACGATATTCTTGACCAAATACCTCGATATCGACATTGCAATGATATTCTAGGGTTGACAATTGGTGCTTTCACAAAATATCTTCACACTTAAATTTTAGATAAATGCTAATCAGTAATGTGGACATAATCTCTACATGGGGAAAGGCAAATATAGTATCAATTATTCAAGTGATTTTATTAAAATCTTAAAGATTGGGCGCCCGGATAGCTCAGTTAGTAGAGCGGGCGCCCATATATGGAGGTTTACTCCTCGACGCAGCAGGCTCAGGTTCGACTGCGGCACTTTGCTGCATGTTATTCCCCCTCTCTCTCCCCTTTCATTTCTTCAGCTGTCCTGTCAATAAAAGCCTAAAAATGCCCCAAAAAAACCTTTAGGTTAGATTACATTTAGGGTTTGAATGTATCTAGGTCCAGGTGAGAATTAAGACTCTAGTGTTATGCTTAATGCAAGTCCAGAGGCAAAGGATATAAGTCAAATGCACCTAAAGAGATCTGCAGAGTCAAAGAGAATGTTGTGTGCAAAAGATTAAAGGAAAGCAATTTTAAGTGTTGCAACTTTTGCAGCACATACGTTTTGGCCCCAAAGCCATATCTGCCAGGATCTTTCAGCCCTTTAGCATCTCTGAACAGGACGTTTATCCTCTCCCACTTTTCTAGAAGATTGTCCCTGCAGGGACCCATAACACATTAAAAAGCCATGTCACTGTCACAGCAATTTCCTATTGGCCACAGAAAAGCCCGCACCCACGCAGTAATGCACTGCTATCACGCATAGTACAAACAGGTTATGTTTCCTCAAGAACATCCTCTCTATACTCCCCTGAAACCCCAGGGGGTTTTAGGCTGAGAATAGTGGAATGTTGTCTTCTCATCACCTCTTAGTTAAGCTAAAGACCAGAGGGCTTGAAGGCACATAACAACAGTATGTATTTTCTTCCAAAGTACCCCTGAGCCTGCAGACTTAATCATTAGGCTGTCTGCTGTTGTCTCACTTCTCACTCTCTGTTTGTGTTAATGTGGAAATCAGAAAACAGATATTCACACCTACTATGTCAGAAGAAATTAATTGTTGACCCTGTAGGTTTTATACACCGTGATTACTTTGATTACCTTCAATACCATTCCATTTGTGTGCAAAAGGCTAATGTTCTCAAATCTGCAGGTCAGTCGAGCTGAAAGGAACCATGTGGAGTTTTCATAGTAAACAAACAGATTGCATTCAGCATTTCATATCAAACACATTGTATGTGTACTTAAAGTCTAATGAACATGCTGAAAGCATGTAAACCCCATAAAACATTTGTGCAGTCTTTTGTATGATTTAAACATGCATTGTTTAGATTCTGTATTCACTTTAGTTTGCAATTCACAATTGAGATTAGGGCTGGGTTGATAGGGAGAAAATCAGATCTCACGATATTCTTGACCAAATACCTCGATATCGACATTGCAATGATATTCTAGGGTTGACAATTGGTGCTTTCACAAAATATCTTCACACTTAGATTTTAGATAAATACTAATCAGTAATGTGGACATAATCTCTACATGGGGAAAAGGCAAATAACAGAACAGCTAGAACAGTCTGGTAAGTTCAGAAAAGTACATCACTCTACTGTAATGCAGCCTTTAAAACCAGGAAAAGACAACACTTGTGTCATATCACGATATTAACACATCCAAAATCTAAGACGATATCTAGTCTCATATCACAATATCGACATAATATTGATATATTGCCCAGCCCTAATTGAGACCCAGTTTGGATGGAAATATACGGATATTGTGACTAGCTACAGTAAACTGTGAGAATGCATCCAAACAAGCAGTTATGGCTATTAGCCACGACATTTGCATGCTCATTCTAATGTTGGTAGAATACATGCAAGCAAAACTTTGCTTTTTTTTCTTCTTTTTTTTACATTTATGTTTGGCCATAGGGGAGAAGATTATGTGCAGCACAGCTTATGGACATATTGCACCATAACTAACTAAGCCACAGAATCAACAGGGCTTTGTCCTGTAATTCATTCTATTCACTCCTTTTTTGTCTCCACAGCACCTTCATCATTGAGAAACAGCCTCCACAGGTGCTAAAAACCCAAACCAAGTTTGCCGCTACAGTGCGCCTCCTAGTGGGCGGGAAATTGAACGTGCACATGAACCCTCCGCAGGTCAAAGCCACCATCATTAGTGAACAGCAAGCCAAGGCCCTGCTGAAGAATGAGAACACAAGGAAGTAAGTCCAGTCCCCCATTCATGTCACTGTGGATTTAAAAACTGAAAACGCTAGAAACAATTACAAAAAGGACATTTGAGTTTTTTTCTGGAGGTTCACACTTTAGCAACATGGTTAGTAATTTTTTTAAATCAGATGTTTACAATAACGTTACACACACAAATGCTTTGACGCTGCAGAGATAACTTGCATCCTGCTGTTTCCTCTTTACACATTTTTGGTATCCCTACTTCATTTAGTGGGGACACCACGACGAGCTCTTGTGGCACCAAAAAGATAGGGATTCTTAGTTTTCTATTGGGATTACTGGATCCCAGGATGAACTCTGGCGTAGTGTGTTTCCAGACCTTACCACAGAGACATGGCTGGAACTTGAACAATGCCTCAGAGGAATCTATGGTGTGGATGCAGAATCCGCATTTAGCCTGTTTCACAGCCTCGTTCCACATTCCTCCTGACAAATAGAAACCTTCCAAGACTGTAGGTCAGCCAGGAAGCCAGTGGTTATATGGTGAGCAATTCAACAGCTCAGCCATCATCTGCTGTTTCTCATCTAAACCCTTTAGTATGGGACCCGATCCACAGCCCAGAAATAACTGCTAGATAGAGGTAGTTAAAGCTTCCAATTATGTGAGTGTGAAGATCATTCCTACTCCCTGCATGTGTTTAACTTGGCTCCTGCCGTCCAAATGAGCATCATTTTGTTTTAATTTGTTCTTGGAAGAATATAATTCTCAGCACTCAAGTGCGTCACAGCCGACTTTACAGCTAATTGACTCAATCCTTGATTGTCTTTCTCCTTCAGTGACAGCAGTGGAGAAATTCTCAACAATAACTGTGTGATGGAGTACCACCAGACTACAGGCACACTCAGCGCCCACTTCAGGAACATGGTAAGTGCTTGAAATCATATTTTCCTATAATAGCTGTAAATATATTTACTTTGGGGGAAATAGCTTCACTTGTTATTAATGTATTTCCAGTAAGCTTTGAGATTTCTAGAATAAATTGGTAGTATACTGAAATTTAGAAGCAACCATGTTGAGCTGCACTGCAACATCCACTGTGATTGTCTGGAGACTGTGCAGTGTGGGTATGCAGTACATTGCACAAACTCATGGCAACTCAGCAATGGCTTTGCAGGATCCTTCTGTAGCTCTAGTAGAGCCTCTCTCTACATCACACAAAAATCATCAGAGACCTCCATGCATTATTTACATGTCAGTCCTGTAGTCTGACTCAAAGTGAATTATGCAGACATGTACTGTATGTATCTATAATGCGTGTGCGTTGCCAGCCAAATTGTACCGTGTATCCAGTATCGTTTATTCTTACACATGTCATCTATCATGTAGTCTTTGAAGAGGATCAAGCGATCGGACAGGCGAGGAGCAGAATCTGTCACAGAAGAGAAGTTCACCATTCTTTTCGAGTCCCAGTTTAGTGTCGGAGGCAATGAACTTGTCTTTCAAGTGAAGGTAAGAGGGTGCCGATAGACAAGGAAGAAAATAATATATTAGCACGGTGGATGCACAAAGGCACTATCCATTCTTACTCCTGCAGGAGTGGCAATCTGTCTATTCTACTCCTACACATTGATGTAAAGTAGAACCATTCCTTCTCTGTCTTCCTCTCAGTGGTTTTATGTTGTTTATTTAAAACATTCTTATTTACCATTAAAACCATAAAGCTACTATGAAGGCCTTGTTGTTTTGCAGTATGTGCTGCATATATTTGTTAAAGCATTCTCATGCTGACTCCCTTCTTTCTCTCAACAGACATTATCACTTCCTGTAGTAGTGATAGTTCACGGTAGCCAAGACAATAACGCTACAGCAACTGTGTTGTGGGACAACGCTTTTGCAGAGCCGGTGAGTGAATGTTTGTGTGTGAGTGTGTTTAAAAGTTTATTTAGAGATGATTCAACTTTCAAATTAGCCTATTTTTTATTTGTTTCAGAAACACTTAAACGTATTTGTTTTATGTTTTAAATGTACCTTTCACATTTAGCAATTAAGTTAATTTATCAAACAAAAATGCCAATATCTTTTTTTTTAGATCTAGATTTGTGGCTTTTTCTAATGAATCAGTTTTGACAATTTAAATAATTTGAAAGGAGATACTGCAGGTGAAGGGACCCTGCGATGGGCATATGTTCTTGTTTTCTGACATTTAAAAACTAAGTAGATTAAACAATAATAAAAAATACTCAATAATTGTTGCCCTTCACATGAATATGAATGCGTATGAATTACCTTTTTTCATTTAGGATCAAGTTGATCGAGTTACCGAGTAGATTAATTTATTTTTGAAAAAAGTTTATTTCTGAATTTCTGTTAATACAGCTTTGACAATTCACTGCATGCATATGTTTGGGCTGGTAAATATCCCCCCACCCACAATAACATTCAGAGGGTATACAACTTAAATTGTGCAAGAAAAATAAATAAATAAACATAAACATGCACATAATGTCAAATAATCATAGTTAAAAAGAAACAAGTAGATTCATTTCTGTATACTGTATGTTTGGTCTATCTACTTGATAATTTTTTTTTTTTTTTCTATCTGGATCAGTTCATGAAGAATGTGCTTAATCCTTGCAGAAACGATGCAAATAGAAATAGCTGCATGTGCTTTTATTTAGTGCTCACGTTTGCACATTTTATCTACACCGATGTTTTTGCATTCTGCTGCCGCCTTGCTTGTGTCGATAAAGCTCATGTGAATCCTCTGCGTCTACAGGGACGGGTGCCTTTCCTCGTGCCAGATAAAGTGCTTTGGCCTCAGCTGTGCGATGCCATAAACATGAAGTACAAGGCTGAGGTGCAGAGTAACCGAGGCCTGTCAGAGGAGAACCTGGTCTTCCTGGCTCAAAAGGCCTTCAGCAGCTCCAGCAACAACCCTGACGACTACCGCAACATGACTATGACTTGGTCACAGTTTAACCGGGTCAGCGCCAGTCTCTGCCTCTCTAGCAGCTTGTATAAAGAGCATACTAATTATCTGTTATCAGTTTTAATGTATTGACTTCTAACATACTCACAGAGGGTTTTCTCCTCTTTGCATTTTTAAAATGCCCCCAAGCCAGTTTCAGTAAGCGTTTTCATCCGCATGCTTGTTCTCCATGGAATCATTTACTGTTGGTTATTCATACATAGAAATATTTCGTGGTCCATTTGCAGCGCTCTTATAGCCCTTTTCTGTAGTTGCCTTGGGTGAGAGCGCCTTATTGGTGGCCAGCTCTTCATTTTAATGGGCCTGTTTGTCCACACAGTGAATAGCTGGAGGCCTCATTTTCTGGCTCAAAGCAGCTGGCGATGGCAGAAAACGCACTCGCATTAACCACACACCATCAGTCTCATTAGATTACAGGAACATCAAGTTTCCGCCGCTTCACAGACTGGTGTATAAGCTACACACATACACACAGTTTCTCTAGCTCTTCTTTTTCCTCACACACAATATACAGTATACACATACAGCTGCACACATGAGGACATGTTGTTTTCTATATTTATGGACTGGTTGTACATGGGTGAATGTGAAAACCTTTTAAAAGAAGTACTATTACTGGCCGGGTAGGTAGAGCAGGTGCCCATATACTGAGAGGTTTATGCCTCGACGCAGCGGTCCAGGGTTCGAGTCTGACCTGTGACTATTTCCTGCATGTCGTCCCCCTCTCTCTCACCTAGTTGTCCTATCAGTTAAATGTGGAAAAGCCCAAAAATAATCATTAAAAAAAATATTTTTTTCCCAAACCTTTTGCTTGCAGGAAAGCTTGCCAGGGAGGAACTTTACATTTTGGCAGTGGTTTGATGGAGTAATGGAACTCACAAAAAAGCATCTCAAACCACACTGGAATGACGGGTAAAGGAACTGCAGAGTTTTTAGTTATGTTCAAACTTTGGCTGTAAAATGTGGCAGAACAGAAAAATAAAAGCACTACCTCTATTTATTTTTTAATTTGGACTGCACATTCTGTGCAAGTAAATTTTTTCCTGTCACTATTTTGTCAGTCTCTACTACTCATCCAATGGTTTACAGTACTTTCATGATTTTCCATGGCAACCTGGGGAGCTGGACTTGCTCTCCCCAATAAACTAGGATGAACAGTTTTAATGTCTTTTGTTTTTCTCTATATCTCTCTTTTATAGAGCCATATTGGGTTTTGTGAACAAGCAGCAGGCTCAGGACATGCTCATGTCCAAACCCAACGGTACTTTCCTTCTGCGTTTTAGTGACTCTGAGATCGGAGGAATTACAATTGCCTGGGTGGCAGAAAATCCCAACAAAGCAGGTAAAACATGTAAATGTGTTACTGTCACGATAGAGGTAGTACTGTTAACATGTTTTGATATTAGGTCTAGGAGATTTAATCACTGCTGCTGCTAAGCCTTGTTGATGTACCAGCTACTGAACAACTGCAACATGCTCTGAATGACTTGATTGCCAATATTAAAGCTTTAGTGCATAACTTTTTGATATTAATGAACGTCTGTTACATTCAAGCCATCGCCAAATGAGTTGCTACAAAGCAAATTAAGACTATCAGCTCCACACAAATCTCTCTGTATTTCTCAGTATGGCTATGTTCAGAAGATTGTGTCGTCCAGTGACTTTCCCGCACAGAAACTGGAGTGAAGATAATTACCTCTTCTGAAGAGTCCATAATGTTTTTTTAATCCTCCTTGGCTACTAGCAACAGCGTGGAGGAGGGGGGCGGGGCGCGGTCATGGAAGGCTTGCATCATGTGGACGCGCCTACAATTTTGTTGTCATTACTTAGAATTCCTCATGGGGGCGGCTGAAACTATGCACTATAGCTTTAAGGAAGGATGCACCTTCACTTTTCATGGTCAATCTACTCGTTCACCTGCAACATCGCTTAACCAACTGGGAGGTCCTTGTGTCAATTATCGTGCACTGATCTCACCGTTTCAGTTCATTGAGGTTGATTAATAGACTGAAACTAAACAAACCCTCAGGCAGGCTCATTTTCGGTTAAGACCTGCCTTCTTGAAGCTTAGCATCCAATCAAAAATGACAAATGATAACCTGTGTGACCGTGACAGTTAACAACCCCAAGTTTGAGATGGCATCATTTTCCAATTTTCAAAAATCATCATGAACCAGGTTCAGGAAAAGCCAGATACATTTTAAGGCTCTTTGTCACAATTCAAAAATCAGTTATTGCAAGTTTAAAGTGGCCAATTGGAGCTTTGAGTTAGATGGCACTTTGATAATATAGTTGAAACTTCTACCAGTGATGTAGTTTTTAGAAACAACAGTATTTTAGATGTCTGTAAAAATACTGAAATTAAAATGTTCTGAAGAAAGGCTGATTATATTGCTGTTATTGCTGATACTGTGGTGTGGGTGCTGTGTTTCTCCAGGTGAGAGAATGGTTTGGAACCTCATGCCCTACACAACCAAAGACTTCTCCATTCGCTCTCTGGCTGATCGCATCAGTGATCTCAATCACCTCCTGTTCCTCTACCCCGACAGACCCAAGGATGAAGTTTTCTCCAAATATTATACCCCACCACTCTGTAAGCAACGTTCTGTTTGCACAGGCTGCTGTTACTTTCAAAATGATATATCACAGCTTCAAAGCCTTCATAGTGAACGGATGTATTGATTGCGGTACAGCAACTGTACTGAGATCTCTCCCTGTGCTTGTTTGTTTTAAAGCCAAAGCAGTGGATGGCTACGTGAAACCGCAAATCAAACAAGTGGTGCCCGAGTAAGTATCCCACTTCCTGTTTGCCTTTCCTCCTGTTCTTCCATTCCTGCCCCGTCTCTCCTTTCCTTCTTCCCTGCCGTCCAACCACCAGTTTTTCCTCTGTGGCAACATTTAGAGTTAATCACTAAATATTGGACCCTGAATTCAGATCAGCTATTAGTTAGCTGTTACAGTTGGAGGAGGCCAATTAGGGATGGCCAGGGTTCCTGAGCGAGCTTGTCTTCCACTCATCATTAGAGTTAGGCTTGTTAGTTAGCAAGCCCCGCTGCCTGTCTCCACGGTTGGTTCTCCCGCGGTACAGAGAATGGCCATAATGATGCAGCGAGGCCTGGAAAACACGCTGAGGGTAGTTGCTTAGGCAACTGCTGAATATAGACTTATAGGCTTTTATCTGTGTGTGTGTGTGTGTGTGTGCGTGTGCGTGTAGGTTTACTACAGCCAATCCAGACCCAGCAAGCGGAAATCCTACCTATATGGATCACGGCGCCTCCCCAGCACCCGTCAATCACCCTCACAACTATGGCATATACCCACCTATGTGAGTCAACAAGTCCTTTGAACATTATGAGCGTCTCTGTGTGAGTGAGAATTTTCTGAAAGTAAAGAGTGTCTTGTTGCTCCTGCTGGTTTTTTTGGTGATGTGCTGCCAGCTTGTCTGAGTGTGGTTTGGCTCCACTCTGTGTCCTGTGGCAGGAGTGACTCTATGTTGGACGCGGACGGAGAGTTCGACCTGGACGACACCATGGACGTGGCGAGGCATGTAGAGGAGCTCCTTCGGCGGCCCGTAGAGAGCCAGTGGGGTGGCCAACAGTCCTGACCCTTGACCTTTTAACCCGTGACAACACCAAACAAACCCTGCCTCCCAACTTGCCCCACTTGCATTGACATTTCTCATGGTTTAATTCCAGTCATTTCTCATTTCTTTTTTCAGATAGCTATAATGTGAAATGTTAATAATGGTTGTGAATTTCTTTTTCTGTTTAGCATGAGAGCATGCATGTCAGTGACTTCTCTTAGTTTTATTTGTGTCCATACGTGTTTGTAAAACAGACTAGGTATAAAGCAAAACCTACAATGTTACAATATTGTGAAAAAGAAAAGGTAATGTTCATTCACATTGTGCATGCATTTCCAATTGATTTTGAGCAGATTTAAAAAAGAAAGCTACTGTATGAAGTCATTTTAACAGTTAAATGTTTTATTTTGTTATTTTCTGCTTTGTAAATGGGTTATACGTATTTTGATAGTGACATTGAACTTGCCCTTTGACAAAAAAAAAGAAACTTTAATGAAGAGTTTTGCTTTTGCTCTTAACAACATAATTGGAGTTATTGCTCTGCAGAGTTACAGTCAATCTTTTTGAATCCACATACACTAACCTAAGGCAGAGCGACTCTCTTTGCTTGCTGCAACTGACAGCACACACATCAGCACACAGTACACGCACGCAAGTGTACAATGTATTTGTTCTGATTTGTTCACCAGCTGAAACCCAGCAGGGAGAGTTTCATGCACCTCCCTTGCTCTCACAAGGCTATTTGTCTTCTGTTTGTATCTTGAAATGCAAATCTAAGCATTTACCCAGCGCTGCCTGCTTGTCCTCTCAGGTCCCTCTGTTCCCCTCATCAATGCTACCTCGCCTTATTCTACTGACAGTCATTTCTGCACCACATTCACACCAGTAGGTACGTCCATTAGGTTTTCTTCTTGTGATTTGTGTTTATACGTGTGAAGGAGATCTCCTTGTTGTCCGACTGTTTTATGCTTGAAGCCACTCACCTGATGAAGTCTAGAGGCAGGAAGTGCCACTCGTCTGATCGGGTAATCCATGAATATTTGGCTCCCTTCGGACTTTTCTGCCCATTCGTCCACTTGTCCCCATACCTGTATCACGACACTGTGGCAAAACGGCGTGCGCAAATCTCTGTGTGACAACATGATCGCACCAGCAGCTAAAGTTGCAAGGCATCCAGTAAATAGATAGATGCAGGCTTTGAATGCTTGCACAGACTCACCAGCCGCTGGGTCACATATAGAACTCAAGGATGTAGTGTCATGTCAGTTTCTTTGTATGGATTTTGTTTCAAGATTAGGTTTCAGTGTGTGTCCCAATTTTGCTACACATAAAAGATAACCAATAGAAGAGGTTGAGACTATTAACCCACTCCCTCCTCTGACACACATACACACACAATGCTGATTAGAAAATATTTCAACAGCCTTTCACCTCAGGAATGAATTGCTTTGCTTAGCTGATGTATAAGCCAAGTAGAAAATGATCAATGTATACAGACTATATGAATTTATTTTCTCTATCATAACTCTATTTTATTATTGTTTCTCTGGCACTCCCCCTATTGAATGTAACCCCCTTTGCATGACCCTGTTGAGGATAGAAGTACCAATGCTTCCTCAGTCTGAGCAAGTTTCAAGTCTCGTATCACCAGAAGTATCAGTTGAAAAAGGACACCGAGCAACTGGAAATCAGGGAAGAATTAATGATGTACTTTTGTGTTTGTCTGACAGACATTACAGTATTAAAGATATTCCCTTGTCTATCTTTCATTTCTTCCTCAAACTTTTTTTTGTATGTTGCTTTTATTTCCTGTTTTTTATAATCTCAAGCTACATGGGCAGTCTTGTGATATATCTTTCATTACCATTTTTTTCTCATCATTTTTAAAGCTTTGTTCCACTGTAGCGTGTGTATTATTTGATGATGTAGATGGCGCTGTGTGCTCTTCGATGTATATGTACCATGTTTGTGGTTTGGGTTTATCACAAGAGAAACAGCTGTTGAGTTAAAAAATAGGAAAATACAGTTTTATAAATAATTTTAACTCAACCTGTAGAAGTACAGAAGATTCTAATGTCACTACAAAATAAATGCTATTTTTTTAATGTGTGCAGTCAACACCATTTAATCCCCAAGCAGTAGAGTGGCACTCCAGAAGCTCACCTGGATTCAACAGGAATGTGTAGGGACAAAGTATTGTGTTCAACTGCATGATATACAGTACACTATATGAGGAAACCCTTTTTTGGTGCAACTGTCAAAAGAGTTACTGTGCAGTGCGGCATTATTAATACAATGCAACATGTGAAATGAGTTTCTCTTTCAAGGGATTTTATGTTTAAATGTATAACAAACTATTTCACTTACCAATACACTCTACAGTATGAGCCTTTTTGTCAGAGAAAACTAGGCTTTGGGTCAAAAGAATGTATTTTACAGGTGTTTCACATGAGAAAGTCCCTCATTTTTCAGAGAAACCCTTCATCCTATCCCTTGAAGAGACCACAATTATAGTTAAAATGAAATAATATAATATGTTTACCTTAAAGGAATATCCCACCGTTTGTTGAAATAGGGTTATTCACCGCACATTTTAACTATAATTGTGGTCTGGTATATATATAGGTGGGCAAATGCATTTTTGTCTCAGTGCATGCATTGTCTTAGTCCATCGCCGCTAGCTTAGCTTAGCGTAATGAATGGAATCCTTTGTTGCCGTTAGTATGTCATGAGTGAAAGTGACAACAACAAAACCTAATTACTTCTTGTAGCCTGCGTATTCACAAAGTGTAAAAATAGCAATGCAGATGTAAGACTAGACGATTTCCTAGGCAGATACTGACTTGGGACTTTATTGGGTGGAAGTAGGCTACAGCCGAAGCACTGCTACTCGGGCAAAGAGATATCTGCAGCCCGCGGAGCTCCACGACCGGCGCAAAGTCACAGTTTCTGGGTTACTGCGGCCCGCCGAGACCCGCGGAGCTCAGTCAGGGCAGTGTCATTTGGTTATCCAGTAACCCAGAAACAGTGACTTTGCACCGGCCGCAGAGCCCCACAGGCTGCCTGCCGCGGAGCCCCGCGGATCTCAGTCAGGGCAGCAGCATTTGGATGTCCAGCAACCCAGAAACAGTGACTTTGTGCCAGTCATGGAGCTCTGCGGGCTGCCGATATCTCTGTGCCCAAGTAGCAGTGCTTCGGCTGTAGTCTACTTCCACCCAATATAGTCGCAAGTCAATATCTACCTAGGAAATTGTCTAGTCTTAATCTGCATTGCTATTTTTACTCGTTGTGAATACACAAGCCACAAGAAGTAATTAGGTTTTGTTTTTGTTGTTGTTGGGTCACTTTTACTCACGACATGCTAATGGCAACAAAGGATTCCATTCATTGCATTAAGTAAGCTAAACTAGCGGCGGCACCGCCGGACTAAGACAATGCATGAACTGAGACAAAAATGCGTTTGCCCACCTATAAATATAGAGGAGACGGTGAATAACCCTATTTCAACAAACGTTAAACATACCACCAGACGTTTCCTCACTGCAGACTGTTTTCTAAAGCCATTGTTTAGATTTTCCCCAAGTGCTGTCAGTCACTTGTTTTCTACCATTTTTGTACAATATGAATATCTACTTCATAAAAGTTCATGATGAGAAATAGGTAAACAATGTTTGATCGTTCAAAAATTAACTTCATTCAAAGTTGTTCATTTAGGGCAGTGATATTTACGGCCCAAGGCCAGATTTGATGAAGAAGGGTGGCAGTTGTCCCACTGACCATTTTCTCATTCACAATGAAAATACATTGATCCACACTTATACTTTGAATGTAAATAAGGGTTTAAAAAAGCATGAAAATAGAGCTTGTTTTAAAGTATGGGAGAATCCAGAGGTCCTGGCTAAGCCCTGAATGTCCTCAAATCCTAGAAATGCCCTTTAAATACACCTGACCTGTGTGGGGCTGCTGCAAAAGGCTTTTTGTTGGTTATTATTTGTTTATTCATGTTATCTGATAGATATTATTCATGTTTGTTTATTAACTGGCTGCTGGCCTCCTGTCCTTTTGCAAAATTGGCCCCTGGGCAAAGCAAGTTTCCTGTATCCAAGTAATTCTGATTTAGGGTATTGCAGTTGTAAAAAGGTGTTAAAGGTCCCATGGCATGAAAATTTCAGTTTTATGAGGTTTTTTAACATTAATATGAGTTCCCCCAGCCTGCCTATGGTCCCCCAGTGGCTAGAAATGGCGATAGATGTAAACCGTGCCCTGGGTATCCAACTCTGCCTTTGAGAAAATGAAAGTTCAGATGGGCCGATCTGGATTCTTGCTCCTTATGAGGTCAAATGTGGCCACTCAAAACTCCAGACATAAGAAACGGTAAGTACTGGAAGCCAGCTGTAGAGATAATAATACTGTTAGATCTTGTGCAAACCACATTATTTAAATACACTTCACTCACGAACCACAATAGCAGCACACTGTCTTGATCGCAAATGTTCTTAATAAGCTCACTTCTATGGAGGACTAAAAGTGCCACAATTAAATAAATAAATACACCATTAAATAATTACTTAAATGTGTCATTAATTAATTAAAATTAGAATTAAATACATAAATGTGTTACTAAATGTGTCATTAATTAATTCAAATACCGATTAATTTTATGTAAAATACGTATATAATTATTTGTCACAATTAAATAAATAAATACACCATTAAATAATTACTTAAATGTGTCATTAATTAATTAAAATTAGAATTAAATACATTATTGTGTAATTAAATGTGTCATTAATTAATTCAAATACCGATTTATTTTATGTAAAATACATATGTAATTATTTCACTATTTACATTTACATTTCATGATCCTGCGTTGCAGTGCTTCATGAATTACTTAAAACTGTCAAACTGACCCATCAAAGTCAGTGGGCGGAGCTAACGCAAATCTAGTCTGATCCATTGCTTTGGTCTGAAGTAGAGTACTTGGATAGAGACAATGGAGGATCTCCGTGAACTTTCCAGAGAGTTGGTTAGAGACATTTTAAACTTAGCAGAGGATGTAGAAGCAGGACCTGTTGACCCAGAGCATGTAGCTAGTAAAGCAGAGGAACTTATTGAAGTTGTTGGAGTCATTTCCGCACTTTCCGACGAAGATATCGACCACAGAGTGATTGCAAATCTAGAAGAAGTTGTCCACCGCTTCTCTGGTACCAGGGGGCATCAGGCCCAACACACACAGGGACCGGGGCGTTTGGCGTTTGACATACCGAGTGCAGTTCTGGAGCATCAACTTTTTGTGGAGTTCCCGCAGTTCAAATTGCAGCGATGTTCGGAGTGTCAAAGAGGACCATCAGGAGGCGCATGCAACAATACAGTTTAAGGTATTTACACTTAATTCATGAGTTTTATGTTTATGAATTGCTGCTCTCATACACTCGGAAAGAATATGACGTGTAAGGTAACATTACTTGATGTTGTGTTTTTATTGTTTGTACAGAAAGACAGATCTCTATTCAGCTGTGAATGATGAGGAGTTAGACCGTATTGTAAGTGAAATTCACAGAAGTCATCCAAACACCGGCTACAAGCTAATGCGTGGTCACCTGAATGCAAGAGGTGTGCATGTTCCAAGTGAGTATAATAATATGGGCATTATTTAAATGTATTTTTAATTTGGAGCTCTGCCCCTTTGAAAGTTGAAGGAAGCCCGCTTATGGAAAGACATCGCCTCTGAGATGTAGAATGTGTATAATAGAAGAGAAACACACATTTCAGGACAGCTGACTTGTCATCAGGATAGACATGTCCTGTGATTTTTAGCCTCCTGTTTAATAGAGGTGGAACAATATCTGACAGTAATATTCTCAGCTATCCGGATGTGCCCCCGCCCCTGCTGTAAAGGGTATAATATAATCATAGAAAAGGATATAATCATAGGAGGCAAAAAATCTCAGGTCATGTCTGTTCGAGCATGTGGTATATATATATATATATATATATATATATATATATATATATATATATATATATATAAAAATTAATAGGGACAATATCTGACAGTACAGTACATTTTTGAGGCTGTGGTGGTTCTGTAATAGTTGACTGTTTCACACACATTATGTATTTTATTATGACACCACTATATCCTCAAAATAAGTAGCCAGTGAGTGTGTGGTTATTCATTTTAATTTCCTCCCTCAGTCTCAAGACTGCAAGAGTCTTTACGCAGAGTCGATGCAGAGGGAGTCTACATGAGACGCCTGAGGCTGCGTGTATTAAGGCGACGGCAGTATTTTTTGTTCCTGGCCCAAACTCTTTGTGGCATATAGATGGCCACCATAAGCTTATCAGGTCAGTGATATTAGCAGATAAACAATGCATCTTTCTAGATGTTTCATTCAATTGTTTTACAATAAAGTTGTATATTTTCATGTGTTTGCAACAGGTGGAGATTTGTTGTCCACGGTGGGGTGGATGGATTCAGTCGTTTAGTGGTCTACCTTACTGTGGCCGGCAATAACAGAGCTCATACGGTTTTACAGAGCTTTATCGCCGCTGTTGAGCAGTATGGGCTGCCATCAAGGGTACGGTCTGATAAAGGGGGGAATGCAGATGTAGCAGAATTCATGATCAGAAGCAGAGGTACCGACAGGAATTCACACATCACAGGCAGAAGTGTCCACAATCAGCGGTAAAGAAATATGTTTGGCAACTAGGCTCCCACAACTAACATACTAGTTGAATGTACTTTAGTATAGGTCACATAAATTAACAATTTGTCAATTTTATCCTAAACACAGAATAGAGAGGATGTGGAGAGATGTTTATGAACATGCCCTGGACCTCTTCTATCAGATCTTCACTTCATTGGAAGATCAGGGAACATTGAATCCAGACAATGAAGTCCATCTTTTCGCTCTGCACCGGATCTTCCTTCCACTGATTCAGCAAAGCCTCGACTCTTTTCGAGATGCTTGGAACTTTCACGGTCTTAGAACTGAAAGGAATCAGTCACCACAACATCTCTGGAGAAGTTACAGAGAGCAAGGCCCTGAGGAGGATCCTACTGAGGTTAACAATCAACTTTAAACACTTTTTTTTTTTAAATTGTTTCCCCAAAGGAATTATGGGAGAAAAAAAATTGTGCTAAATGTGATACTTTAAATGAAACATTTACTATAGATTGTCTCTTTAAAATCTCCCGAGCTTTTAAAGATCAACATGTGAGCTGTAGTTTCTACAGTGCATACTATGCACAGCTGTATTATTTTACAAAACTGAATTTAATAAGTAACATTTCATCTCTCACTGACCAAAAATAATCTTGTGTAAGGACATGTCAAACTAGTTTTAAGTACAAGATTGATTATGCTTGTTATCCATTCAGGTTCCTGAAGAATATGGGATCGATTGGAACGGACCTCACTGCCTTCATGGAGGCACTGTGTCAGTCCCCGAGGTTCAGCTGGCCCGTGAGCTCTCAGATGAAGAGGTTGCAATTTTGCCAGCTCCAGGAGTTTCTGTTACTGATGCACTTAGACTATATGTAGAGACTGTGGAAGTGTTATCAAGAATCTTAGACTGATGTCCAACCCATGTTTTTATTTGTTGTGTTACAACAAGCAAGGAAAAAATTAAAGTTTACTTTCCTTTTAAAAAAGAAAAATAAAAAGCTGGTTCTTTGAAGCTTCCTGTCTCATTATGGTCCACAGAATGACTAACATGAATGTTGTACTGTTAGCACTGAAGGTGCAGAACAGTTTGATTTCAGTAAATGGAAAAAATATGTAGAATAAAAAAAATATGGTCAACAGTGTGTTAATGTTTTTAAAGACCCTGAACTTGTGTAAATTCATCTGAACTGTGTATGCAGTGACATTAGGGCTGGGCAATATGGTGAAAATCAAATATCACGAAATTTTTTGACCAAACACCTCGATGTCGATATTGCAACGATATTGTAAGGTTGACAATTAGTGCATTCACAAAATATCTTCCACATTTAGATTTCGGATAAATAACCATCATAATGTGGATATAATGACTAAGTGGTTAAAGGCAAATAATAGAACAGCTAGAACAGTCTGGTAAATTCAGAAAATTACATCACTTTACTGTAATGCAGCCTTTGAAACCAGGAAAAGACCAAACTTACCATGTAACGATATTACACTTCTTCAAAATCTAAGACGATATCTAGTGTTATATCACGATAGATACATTAAAATATTGCCCAGCCCTAATTGACATCTGTCTGAAAACTTAAACAAGCCCAAATCCAGTACTTTTTATGGCAGCAACAAGTGCTTTCTCAAAGTCCATGTAGATTTTGAAATGAGCTGGCAGCTTTAGGGTTTCAAAGCATGTGGAGGACGTGGGAAGGGTTCCCCAGAAATCTCTACTCTCAGTTCAGGAGGAAGCATCTCCCAGCCAACCCAGAAGGTCAGCAGCTGGGCCAGGGTACCTGATGAAGCTAAAAGTCATAAAATGGATTAAAGACATTTAGTTCAACTTTAATTGATCATATCTATCCATGCGACATAGAAGCATTTGTAAAGAGAGAAAATAAGGTTTATACCCGTTTCAATGAACATCCTTAGAAAGCCAGTGATGCGGCAGGTGGTGTCTAAGTCAAAGTCTTCATCATCACTGTCCTCAACTGGCCATGTGATTTTTTCTAGGAGCATCTTAAAGAACAAATTGTAATTTTAAAAAGGGAGAACTTATTTTGGTGAAGGACTATGCATATCACATTCTTGGAAAATGGAAAAATAACCAGCTCAGTTATTGAAAATACACGTAAATTCATCAAGTTAAGTCACAAATATAACTAAATTACTGACTTACCTGGGGTGTGAACTGCATGTCAGCCATTTTGGGGAAAAGAAGTGGTACAACATCTGGCCTAGATGTCAGCAGGGGCCATACCATCACATCTTTCAGTCCCTTTCTCAACTGTTTAATTTGGCGCATGGTCCTCCCAACGACCTAGGAGACAGACCGACCCATATTACAGCCCAAATCCTTAACCCAAATTTGACAAAAGTTGGCACAGTAGGGAAAATGTTAATAAAAGCACAATAAAGTGCTTTATAAAAATCCATTAAAACTCTAGTACTTAAACTCTTGTGTTAACATAACAAGCCAGAGTTCACAACACATTCTATAATTTCAACAAGTACAGCAATGAATTCTGTCACTTGGAACTCACTGCATGGAGTAGAAGTTTGTTATGTAGCCATCTCCGATTTGTTTTGGTGACTGCCGGAAGATCCCAAGACATGGAAAGATCTGAAACTGTGTCCTTCTGTTCCGGTGTAAGTTCTTCATGTTCAAGCTAGAATTAAGACCATACAAGTTATTATATCTGCCCAAGCAATATTTTTTACATGGCAAAGTTTCTTTTAGGTTACATACCAGTTCTATGATGCTCCTGATGTGCAGATCAGGACAGTCTTCTGTAACAACAGTTGCCATTTCAGGGTCCCCATTGAACAGTACATGAATTACAGCAGGACTTAGTCCTGTGACATGGGGACCGTCATGCAGAAAGGTGTGGGCCAACATCCTTCCTGCAACACGGAAGAGGTTGCTTTCAGTAAGTGCCTCTGATGCTGCTGGAACAAGATGGTCAGGTTCACCCTCAAATAGCAGTGTTCGGCCCATTCCTCCTGTAAAGTACCAAGAAAGCAGGGAATAATGTCACAATTAACCTCTTAAAATACATTAAAAAAAATAAAATAAAAAAAACCTGGCCTGTGGTATTGCTGCTTGTAGAATTCCCTTAAACCAAATTGTAGCCTACTCCAAAATGACTTACAGAAGGACCCCAAACCACTTCAAATGCAACTCCCCCGTATACCCTACTACCAACTTACTGATTTACCTGACACAAAACATTGCCCACCGGCCCTCCGCTCAACAGCACATATCTGCGTTCAACCACCAGAACGTACGTGTGTGTGCGCGCATAGAGAGAGGCGGTGTAGAGCGAGTCAAGACACAAACAGGTGCTCAGTCAGCGTTGCATGCAGTGTGAGAATGGCAAGCGGCAAGAGCAGCAAAAGCCAATGTGTGCTTCTTTTACCTATATATGTAACGCTATCTTTTGCGTTTATCCAAACAACATCAAACTTGGCACTGCACTTACTCATAGCAAGACACCTGTCAAGTTTGAAATCCATCGGACTAACTGTTTGAGAGACATGCGCTACAGACAGACATTCCTGCAATTTATAGATGGATTAACCTTCAAAAAATTAGTAAAATACTTACCAAGATCTAGACTGAATCCAAACTGGAGTTTGGATATGATTGTTGTCATAAAGTACCGCATCACACCCTCTCCGATAGCAACATCACCTGAAATAAAATACTGATAATAACACAGTGGAAAAAAGTGGCGGACTAATACAGGTAACTGGATTAGGTAACATTTAACAAGCAAGGGAGAAAAACAGTCAAAATTCTATTGGCTGTAATTCTAGAACAGCATCCTTAATATTGATTATTCCAGATAAGAGTATATTGTGCACAATATTCACATACATACATATAACATTTTTATCAATTATATAATTTTGTGCATTCCATTCTCCCATTTAACAATTCCATATAAGGAACTTGAGCGGTATAAACTGTACAGATGTATTTATATTATAAACTTTATATTACTTACCAACCAGAGTACAATGAAGTGGACATGCCCATTCTTGCTGCTGTTTATAGAATAAGAGAAGCTCCCGCCCCCTGTCCTCTTCAGAGTCCCTTACATCCATCTTCATTCTAAGTGGTTTCCCAGTTGCATGTTCCCTTAGCAGATTCTCTTTGAAAACTTTGGCAGCTTGAGTGGGTTCTTTAAGAAGCTTCCATTCTAAACAAACAACAATAAAGTTATCTATTCCAGAGATACATCTTGTGAGTTAGCATGTTACCTGCATATACAGATATCCTCGCACTCTACAGAACAGGAGGAAAATTTTGTTAATTTCACTGACAAAACGTGAGACCCAACATCTTCAGAACCTGTCACAACGCTGAGTTGACATAAAAACAGCACTCTGAACAAAAATTAAATATTAGAAAAATAGAAAAACCCAGTTGCATGTTATTAATTGTCTGTAACTGTATTATCTAATTATATCCTACAGGTGTCATCTTTCTATTAACTTTTCAGTTACACACAATCTTATAGCAACACTATTGTGATGACACAAACCACTGTCTGTTTCTTTGCGATCCAACTCCTCGTTGACAATCACTGCCGGTACTACTGCACTCTCAGCTGATGTTTCAGGCCTCACTGGAACACTGTCACTGACTAGGGCTGTCTCACTATCATCTTCTTCACTTTGGCCTCCCTCTTGTTCTCTTTCTGATCCCTGCATGGGTGTCCTTGAAGTTAACACAATTGAAATGATGGTCATAGTCGCTATTTGTGTGCACAACACTCTAAGAGAGACATATTCCCAAAGAAAATGAATATGCTACCCTTGCATTGCTTTAAGAAGTACATACCCATTGCAGCTCAATCTGTGCAGCTTCATCTCTGAAAAGGGAACTTCCTTATGACAACTGATGCAGGGGATGACTGGACCAGAGGCAGGACGTGAGCTCTCCTAACAACAACAAATGGCTTTTAATTAAGGATTAAAAGTCACCAGTAATCTTTGTTTTGATTATGTATTAAACTAAGTCTCTGTAAATTTATGTACACAATCTAAGGGTAGATCCTGTTGAAGTGGACGTATGTAGATTGTAGCCTGTCCAATCATCGTCGATGGATCTTTCAGATAGGAAAGGGTGTATCCAGTGCTGGGACACTGAAGCAATGCAAGATTTCGACTCCGAGTAGATCCTACAAGTTTTAGAAATTCAAAGCCTCCCCCTTGTTGGAGCTTCGGAAACACTTCCATTAGTTTATTTGTTATAACCATGGGATCGTGGTCATTCCCTGGAGAAAAAAACAAAACAAAATCATAACTCACCTCACCTTAAATTAAGCAAATAAGCCTGTGATAATTATTCACATTATGAACATCAATTAAGTTTGAGTCACTATAAAAAGAAATGCAAATAATTTCAACAAGCCACAGACAGTACAAACTTTTTTTTTAGTTTTGGTAAATGCCTAGTTTCGCACTGACCTGAAAAGGTTACTTTTTGCTCTCCAAGTCCTGAAGTAAGAAGTTCAGCTTTAAACAGCGCTTGGAATTTTATCCGCATTGTGGTCAGCCAAACAACAGACAGTGTGTGTGTAGCTTCTTCGGCTAACTTGGACTTGTGCTGGTCGTCTTGTCATATTCCTTCTGGCTCCAATGTTATATGGCGCAAAGAGCCTTGCTACCTCCGCTGCAACACAGAAAAACGTCACAGCTCAATGGTCACCAGTCAGCTAAAACAGCCTGTACTTCTATCTTGGGATGCTCAAGCCAGCTAACACCATTTAGCCGATTAGCGAACTAGTTTTATGCTCCCCCATTAACAATAAACGTGTCACGCACGAAGCATCATAATACCGCATACAAATACATGTTCGAGTCGATCTAATTTAACCTACACGTGTGTCCCGAATCATTAATTAGTAGCACACCTAGCTAACATGAAATTACTTAGCTTACCTTGGACAGGTGTACGTGATTGAGCGGCCGGTATCTGCGGTGACTGAGCTGCCGGAGCCGCCGTAGCCACCGGTGCCGCGGGAGCCGTTGGATTTCTGCTCAGAGCTTCCTCAATCAAATTCGCTGCTTCTCTTAGCAGCTCCGGGCAACTTTTAGACATTTTGTCCTGCACCTCACACGGCTTCTCAACATTGGGGCTAGCAGGACCGAGTCTTCTCCTTGCTTTTTAGCCGTTGCAATGAAAGTTCTGTTTAACCGAGTATCTAAACCAACGTAGAGGTGAATAGCGCCACCCAGTGTATTGGAATGTGTTCAGTAGCTCTGCATCAATCCATTATCTGGAATTGATTTATCTTGGCTTGATGCACAGGGTAACCAATCAGGCGTTAGGTTCCGCCTACCAACTTTTGATGGGTCAGTTTGACAGTTTTAAGTAATTCATGAAGCACTGCAACGCAGGATCATGAAATGTAAATGTAAATAGTGAAATAATTATATATGTATTTTACATAAAATGAATCGGTATTTGAATTAATTAATGACACATTTAATTACACAATAATGTATTTAATTCTAATTTTAATTAATTAATGACACATTTTAGTAATTATTTAATGGTGTATTTATTTATTTAATTGTGACAAATAATTATATACGTATTTTACATAAAATGAATCGGTATTTGAATTAATTAATGACACATTTAGTAACACATTTATGTATTTAATTCTAATTTTAATTAATTAATGACACATTTAAGTAATTATTTAATGGTGTGTTTATTTATTTAATTGTGGCACTTTTAGTCCTCCATACACTTCTGCCATCTGGTGGATATAAGAAAAATAACAGATTTTTCTATGTGTGTATTTGAGATGAAGCTAAAATGTTTATTCCCTACCTGGTGTCATATCTGGGAAAGGTGATAAGAAAATCTAATTTGCATGGAATTCAATAAAGTTTGACCAGTTATTGCTTAAGTGATCTTCATTATCAGGTTATGCCTTTATAAATTCATTGGCTGCTTTCTGTAGAGAAAAAAATAAATTATCACGGTTGATTATGTCCCGATATACAATATCCACAGGTTGCTATACATGTCACAGGCTTAAATTGTGCACAAATCAGTGATTGTAATCCAGTGCAAAGGGGTTGTTGCTTGGATACCAAACCTGCATCCATCTCAAGGGCTTTTAAACACAGGTAGTGGTTTGCACCTACCGTGATATTAGGTTCATAGGAAATGTTTCCTGCAGCAGTGGGTCTTAAAATGATTTGCTTTATAGAGTGAATTTATCAGTGTCTGTATAATTATGACAATATTAATTCAAATTCAAATTTGCCTTATTGGCATAACCTGTACGAGCCATGTAAAGCATTTCAAATTAAAAAAGGATGACAAATGGTTTGCACGTACATTTTTAACCATATTCTATTATGATAAATAGAATACCATAATGCATGATCATAAATACTTCATAGGAAATTATATATATATATATATATATATATGCCATGTTGTTCCTTCTCATCTTTGGTCTATAAGTCTTTTAGATAATGTATTTCTCAGATTTTGGACCCTCATAGTGCCCCAGTTAATCTAAGTTTACTTTTAGATTTGTTATAGATGTACAATGTTTGATGTACATTTATTTGTCTTTGGATATAAGTTGGCTGATCCACAGTTGCTCAGTCTGTAGGGACTGGGCTTGGGAACCAGAGGATTGCCAGTCAAGTCCAGCATGCACCACTGTACGGAGTATGGAGTATGGACTGGTAGCTGGAGAAGTGCCATTTCACCTCCTGGGCACTGTTGAGGCACACTTGAGCAAAGCACAGAAGAGGACTTCTCTCCATCTTCTCCTCTTGGTAACACAGAGCTTTGTGATGGCAGCAGCTGGAAGGTGTTTTTAGAATTGTATTGCTTTTTTTTGTCCTCATTAAAAATAGAAATTGTTGTTCGTTGTGTTAATGCTGACTCAATGATGTTCATATCAATTTCAGTAAGGTGTGTGTCCTATTTTTCATAGTCTTGGTTTGTCAATCACAGTCAGGTAGCTGCTCTCACATATGCCTTGATAGTTTTTTGGGTCAAATTTAAATTAAGTAATTTAAGGATCACTCCAGATATCAATGAAATGCCCTGCAAGGCTCACTGGCTGTCCTTAGTTTTGGGCCTAAATTGTATCTAATTGTATTATAGTAAGTAGTAATACATGTAATGCTGTAAGTCTATATAAATGTCTTTAAATATTGTTTTATGGTTGGGCAACTGAAACCTTTGACATTCAATTTGTGAGATGTGGACATATTCCTCCAAGCTGTAGAATAACTCCAGCAGACATATAGATATGGCCAGCCCAGTATGAAAAATATGTCATCTGCCATTTGACGTTTGCAGTATTCACAATATTCTAACTAGTTAACTAGCTGAAAAGATGATCTCTCCAGCAGGTATTACTAAAAAGAAGCACATACTGGGTATTTGGTTCTTTATTCTAGCTCATCTAAGCCTTGTCACCACCAGGTGTCAGTAAAGTAAAATGGATCAGTAGGGGATCCCTTTACTCACTGAGGATATACTTTAAGCTATGTGGTGAAATCGCAAAAAGCTTAAACAAGTTCAAATATACAGTACGTTTTTATAAGGTATACCTATACTATGGTATAAAAAAGTGAATAAAACATTCAGAAAATAGACAATTGGCAGGTGTAACCATTTTTTTAGCATTAGCATTATATACTTACAGAACATGGCTTTCCACAAGTTGTCCTACATTTTCACTTCTCCACATGAAATCTGCACACTGGCCTTTGACCTGCTTCAGTACACTCAGTCTCAGCCTTTATCTTTGCATGGCTTATTCTCCTGATTAAGTGTTAAATCAGCGAGAATTTAAAAGCTTCTGTTAATAGAGCTTACAGGGAGTGGAGTTTAATCAATTACTGATTGACCATATACTGTAAATTGGGATCTAGTCACATATAAAATTGACAAAGTTGATTTATGTAAAAACAGCATTTTGTGTCTTTAAAAACACACATGATTCAATATATAGGCCTGTTTTTCTACACATGATGTGAACAAATCTTCTACATCATCATGAAATGTTTGCAAGGTGATACTCCTTGTATCATATAAAAGGCCTGTCATTTGATTTCAATAACAGAATCCTATCTTTTGTTTGGATCATTAATTTTGCCTTTAAAGTAAACTGTAAAAAAAAAAGAAAAAATATATATACATATACATTAAATAAAAAGCCTATGTGGAAAAGATTGTATGCAAGGTTCTTGCTGGGCTGATGATCACATGGGCAGACACAGGAAGTGTGGTGGCAAAGCTGAGAAAGACACACCCTCTCCTCGCAGGAACTTCCTCTACAGGAATCATCGTTCAAATGTACTATTCACATACTAAGCATGTTTCTGTGAGAAGTAGATTATTGTTCATGTGGTTTAATTTTTGTATCATTACCTCAAAAAACATGCCTGTGTTGGCCCATTGTGGGTAGGTGCCCAGTGGATTGGCTCATGCGGGAGTACCAGGACCATGATAAATCTGGTGGATTTGTGTGTTGAAGTGAAGTGTTAGGTTGAGGGATTGTGGGCCAGGCATGAGGGTGATCAAGGATCAAGTGTCAGCACAGTACCAGGACCACAAAATCTCTGACTGATTTTTGACTGGACAGCTGCAAAGTGAGGTCTGTCCCTGAGCGAGCGAGCGCAACAGTGTTTTCTGGTCACATTTTGCCATTTATTTACTTCTACTACAGAGGGTACTATCTTCCTCTGAAGTTAGCAAAAGGTAACTATAAATTGGCAAACATATGGCTTTCTACAAAAATCTTGTGTGGTAATAAATCCTCAACATTTGACCGGGTGACCCTTGCTTCTTTTCCCTGGTAGCCACCTGGGATTAGGAGAATTGATCACTAGCCAGCTGTCATCAATAAGATGGCCTGGCTTCTGTTGGGGGCCATTTAGAGGCCTGCAGGTATGGTGATGGAGATCCATTGGTCTGAACCTGACAGCTACTGCAGAAAGAGGGAGTGGTGCCTAACTCTACATAGCCATGGCTTACATCCTGCCACAGGAAACTCTAGCAAACCTCAATGGAAAACAACAAGGGTGTTTTTTTAGATTGACATTGCCATTTCAGTGTTCAAGAGTGCTGATACAGCCTACCCTGTATTTCACTTTCTCTCTCAATTGCTGTTTTATTTAAGCTCTTTTTAACCTAACATGAACTACAAGTATGTTTCGCTCTATCCATCATTCCTGATCTGCTCATTCATCAGGCCCTGATGTTTTCACTGAGTAATGCAATGCTTTACAGTGTGATGAACATACAGTATTTGTAGGTGGATCAATGAAAGGACCCCTTTCACAAGGCTGAATGTGGTCACAGCTTGCCCTACCCCTTGGTTTAAATCCACGTGAAGCTGATGTTTAAGTTTAGAGACTGGCCGTCAGACTTTTCACATTAAAGTGAGACAGCTGGGCCTGGCGGGGAGGCTTTTAAAAGCAAAAGTTTTGCTAAATTATTCCTGAGAATGCATAATACATGACCCTGAGAGATCACAAGGGAAAGGAGGGGATGGAGGGTAGTTACAGTGAGTGAGGAAGAGAAGGGGGCATGAGATCTCTCCAGCCCCCATTAACTGTCTCTGTCTACCGGCAAGCATTCCATTCCTTCATCCTTGTTTCCCTCTGTCACATCATATATTCACAGATTTCATTTACTTCTCCTTCTCACTGTCCTACCTGTCCTTGAGAAGTAGCTGGGCTCCAACAGTATTCGCATTTCTGTAAGTCATTCTCAATCACTGAATGCTAGCTGCGAGAGGCTGTGTTTTGGCTGCAGATTAAGCCACTTATCACCACCAAGGTCTGTGAAAATATTCCTTGAATAAGACCCCTTAACCTAACTCGCCCTCTGACAAAACACATCTGATGATTACATACCATATACATTAATCTGCTGTGTGTCATGTGGGTGTTGTTATTTACCAGAAAAAAAGAATGTCTCTATTGTTTGCAGAATTTGCATGAAGGATAACAATCCCAATATAGAATCAAATGTGTCCTTGATGTAAATACTTTGCTGTGGCTCTCATTAGTCTGGGCATATTTGACAATTATAAACAGACGCTGCGCTTACGCTCTATGCTGCACATGACTCCTTTCATACAAATTGGCTGTGATTTGATTTGCCTCCTCAGTGGGTTATAAATGGGGTTGCATTATCCCAGTTTACTGGCCATGTCTTGTCTGAGTTGGCCTGACGTTGAATGTTACACCATTGTTGTAGTTCATTTTGGCCTGGCCTCAGAGGCAGGGACTAATATTAACAGTCTTCACTCTGTTGTTTCCTCCTGCTGATTGTCTTTAAATCGATATCTGAGAAAAGGGGAGGTTGGGTGGAGGAAGAGCATCCTTGCATCTTTGATGCATCTTAGCACGTTTGATAAGATAAAACAGTATTTAATATTGTGAGCAGGATTTCCATCGTTGAAGCTACAATAGCAGTTAAATGACAAGAAACATGTGGTCAATCTTTTCTCTGTACTTCCCTGCATTACAATACAAGGACACACTATGTCATTGATGTAACGTATCTGAAGCCATGCTCAAGTCAAGTCAATTTTATTTATACAGCCCAATATCATGAATCACAATTTTACCTAAAAGGCTTTACAATCTCTAGAGCAGAATCTCCCACATCCGGAATCTCCTGGAGGACGAAGATCCAGATAAAAACATCTGGTCAAGCACAGAGAGGCCTGAGGGAAAAGGGAGGGCAAGGAGAAAAGAGAGAGAGAGACAGCTTGGACGCCCATGTGCATGTGGGGCAACAATCGAACAGAGAGTTGAAGAGATGCAGTGGTTTTCAGAAAGTTACCGAGACTGTCGTCGGCAGGACAAACATAGACTGGAAATATTGGGCTTAATATAATCTATTGGCTCAGCCAGGATCATCTAGTGGCAGAGCTGCAGCACCAGCAGTTTCAGACCTGCAATTATGGACCTGCATGTTGCAGTCCAAGGAAAATAACAGCTGACTATTACAACTAAATTTTCTTTTCTTCATATAGCTGTTGTTTGGGGTAATTGGGTTGTTGTTCTTTAAGGTTGTATATTGAACAATTTAAACCTATAAAATTAAAGACGTTTGTTAACCGGAGAGTATCACGTTTTCCCTGAAGCGAATTGTCCTCCTGATGATTTCGGAGAGGGATGGTCCTAACATGATTTTATTTGTGAAAAGGAAAAATATAGGTCCAGATGAAATAAAAAAAAAAAGTATGTACGTATGTGTTGTTTATTGATTCAACAGTTGGCTCTGGACACTGAACACCCAAGTGGTTGTTTCCTTTTCCAAGAGGACACTGTAGTTTAGTAAATCGGCTCCTCGTGAGATGAGTACAGTTTAGAAAATGCTTCCACCAAAACAAATTGAAGAGAAAAATGAAACATTGCTGGAAATGTGGTATACAAACAGATAGTTGTATAATAAATCCAGTTTTCACTGATTTTTAAAGAGTGAAGCTCCCTATAGCTCCCTCTTATGGAGAGCCTGCTGATTTGTGTAGAGTAAGTTTGTGAGTGAGTGACAAGCTATATGGGGTTCTTCACATCAAATGATATTTGTGTCTATATTAAAACTATAGAGCCTAGTGTTTGAGTGTGTGACATGTGCAAGTGTGAGGCATTTTCGAATGTTTGGCCAATATAGTCTGCGTAATACTGGGGAGATAGTGCGCGCGCACGTCTGAAGAATACTGTGATTGCGCGCGAGAGATGCTGGGTTTAATTGTACACGCACGTGCTTATGTGTGCACGCGTTTTGGGGCTCATTGCGATTGCGCTCTCGCAGTCTTGAATTTGTCCCGCGGATGCATGTGAAAGGGGAAGCTCTCTTGTTCGCAAGCACTGCGAAAGTGAGCAGGACGCGAGGCGGTGCGCACAGCGGAGAGTCCAAAGAAGCGGACGAAGTGAGCGAAACAGATTTCTGAGGACAATGAGACGAAAGTGCAAGCTGTAAACATAAACGGCAGCAGCAAACCCTCAGCATATAAATCAGTATTCCCAGGGCTTTTGAGCACACGCCTCCAGAAAGCTAATCGGAGGAGGTCGCGTGCGGGGGTACGCCGTCTGCTCATTATCTGAACCAGGACGGCTCCGACCATCCGGCTTCAGACGCTACGGTGCGTCCGATGATGTACCAGCACTAGTGATCCAGAGAAGAAGACGAGCCGCCCTGGACAGCAAGTCCACCGTGCTTTGAGATGGGCTGTTTTTACACTGAACAGGGAAGGGCATTGCTGTAACGGGTCATGGCAGGGGTACACGCTTCAGATGTTGTGTCGGGACATGTTCTGGATCCTATCATCGGCGCCCCGCCAGCCCGGGGCGCGACCAATACAGCGGGAATCACCGGCGGTGCGGCCGCGCTGACTCTGACCAGTACCCGGGCGTACTTGGAGGTGTCGGCCGCTGCCCAGGGCTACGGGGCCGAAGGAGTTTACACCAATGGACGGTACAGGGAGCACGGCAGTCCAAGGACCGGGAGTGGCAGCCGTGATAATTCCGCCGAGAGAAGTCAGGGAGCTGGAAACATACCTTGCGGCATCATGAAGGTTGGTTGATTAAAACACTTAATTCTTTTCAACGATTGTCAAGGTGACACAAGGGGAATTTGGTAAGTGGCATGTGGCACATTAGAGCTTAACAAAGCAATAAAAGGCTCAGGCATAAATAAGCCCAGTTAGCCTACCTAAACTGTGGTCCAGACACTTCCAGTGGTTCTTAAGAGTTCCGGGTACTCCGGGTATAGATATTTGTGCATCTCTCTGTAGAAGTTTATACACAACGAGAGACTGCATTATGGGATTACCCCGAATTAGACTGTATGTCCCTGAAGCAGAAATGTGATACACTCATGAAGAATAAGAAATGCTTAAATCTTCACTTAGGCTATGCTGTTTTAAGTCCTACTTAGTGGATGTCCCTGCATGTTGTATGTTAAACACACTGATGAAATAAACAGACACTTTAAGATGAGATCAGCTGTGATACTCATCTTAATAAAAACAGATATTTTTTACATAGCTAGGTCATTAACTCCTCAAACATGCAGGTTTCATATTAAAGGTATAAGGTTAAAATGTAGGCCTTTTACAAGAATACGTTTTCAGTAGAGTTGAAGTACACCCAGGGTTCATTTTTGTAGGAGTAATAGCAGGGTTTGGCGAAAACAGATGGAGCACAGAATTTGGTGTGCTTTGAAACTTTTGCCTAATATAAACCTGATTTGTGGGCCATCTCTTTCCATATAGCTCTTTCAGTAATGGATAGTGTGATGTTAATATTTTTAATGGTTTCCCGGCCCTAATTAGTGCTCCCATTACTGGAGGTTAATTAACCGATCTTCCACACACTGACATAGGCAATATGGCAAGTTTCCTCGTATGATTTATATAATATTACCCCATTTTGTGCTTTTAAGTGCACAAGAATGCATTGTTTTTACAAAACAAAGCGCAAGCCGTCAGCATGTCAGACTTGGACATGGGGTCCTTGGTAGAGATACAAGTATTGCGTAGGTGGGTCACACTGGAGAGTTGCATTCTGTCATATAAAACCTAGTTTGCTTAGCAACTGACACCAGAAAACTGGCTAATTCTTGTTTGTTCCATATTTCCATTTTTTTTATTTTACATGTATGTCAACACAATTTAATCTAAATAAAGGTACAGTTCTTTGCTGTTTTCATCCTGATCATTTATTGGTATTTACAACGAAAACGTTTGTTCTTCGTAAAAAAACATATCACGTCTCGAAAGCCTTAAATCCCTAGTCTTCCTCCAGAAACAATCAGTCCACCTCTGTGAAGCTCATGAGCAAAACATGACAGGAAAGCTGGAGGGGATTGTGCTGTATGAATGTGATGGATAAAAAGCCTTCAAAGACTGATTCTCTGAATATCTTGTTCATATGATGTTAGATAGTGATCCTGCTGAATAGCGTAGTGTGATAAAGTAAAGTACATTCTCATGTACTGTCTCCAAAAAATAACCAGGGACAGCTCTAAAAATGAGTACATCAGTGGCGATTAGGGTTGGGTATCGTTTGTTTTTTTCCCGATTCTGGTGCTAAAACAATACTTTTAAAATGGTGCCAGTGCCTAAACGGTGCCTGAACCGATATATATATATATATATATATATATATATATATATATATATATATATATATATATATATATATATATATATATATAATGGATATAAAGGGGCACAAAACGACAGTTGGCGACATTAAAGAACGGCTTGTTTATTGCTAAGGCCATATGATCAAAATTAAATGATTTGATTAATAATGTAATAACAATAACTTATAACAATGACTTGCTGGTAAATGACAAAAACAAGCACCAGATGGGGAAAAGGGTATTTTACAATAACTTAAAATGCACCACAAGGTTTGCGAGTTTCAAGTGAACTGTGAGTCTGCAGCTGCATTCAGACTGTTACGTCTCGGTGTTGGAATCCTCTACAGGGAAATACAGTCACACTTTACACTGCTTAACGTAAGCTGTCAGCATTGTCACCATTGTGTTTAATCCAGCTACTAGCTAACGGTAACTTAGCGTCCCGTGCAGCGATGCTTCTGGAAAAAAACAACAACATCGGAACCGGTGCCCTGTTGGCACCGCGTTTCGATATCCAACCCTAGTGGCGATGCCCAGACCCATTAACTGCACCTGAGGCTGTCGATATGTAGTTTCCATAATAAAACCATGATCTGACTGCGCAGGAAGGAAACTATCTGTGTTTTAGAAATTCAGAAGAATCAGCATACTGTAGGTATTTCAGTGTCATTGTCTTGCATGCCATTAAATGTTGGTGGACTCTTGTCACTTGACTTGAGTGAATCTCTAAGGTTGCATTTACTGATCATTATACTTTCTGGGAAGTGCACTGACATATCAAAGGCTCTTCTTCTTCTAATGTCAAAGACTGATCAGCTGACTGAACTGATGCAGGGAAACTGTACACAGAGCCTGAACCATTTGATACTTTCTCATGTTTAGCAGGTGTGTCCAAGTAGGGTTTGATTTGCCTGAGCACCTCTAAAAAGATGTGTTGCACATTATAGTCAAGAAATGATTTGCACTCTGTGAGCAGAGCATATTGGGAAACTAGGTCAGCCATTCTGTAGACTTGGTTCATATATAGCTTCAGCACTAGGAATGTCACAATCTAGTAGCCTATACCGTTACCAACAAAAGTACACGATACTTGATGCCAAAGTAACTCGACGTAAACCTCCAAAAATGTGTAATTTTGCGTCGAGGCGAAGCAGACCGCAAGGACTGTGATTGGTCAACTCGTCCTGTGTTTTGATAGTCTGTGTTTCAAGCACCCTACTGTGGGGAGTAGCAACATGCTAGTTCACTGACATAAGCTTTGCAAATCAACTTAGACATATTTTGGTTACAATGACGGGGTTATCCGTTTGTGAAGTGTCTATATGTCAGTAATGTTTTGAAATTAGCACTTCGCCAGCAAGCAGTACTTTGTGGGCAGTTGTGCTAAAGTTTGCTTGTTAACATAATATAAACTGGCTGGCTGACACCTCGCAAATAACCTCAGACTTATCAACCCCTAGCGTTATGGTGGTGAAATGCACCGTGATGAAAAGCAACCCCGACGCAGAACTCTGAAAGGGTCACGACGCCGTAGGAGAGACGGCGTAGTTATGGCGTGGAGTTGACACAGAAGCATAAAACATAAAAAAGCATAAAAAAAAAAACAATAATAATACTTAAACATGAATTCCTTTTATTTAAACATTTGAGGGGGTTACTGTAGAAAAATGAGTTCTGTCACGTTTTCAGAATATTGGTACCGAGTTGGTACCGATGCTCGTGATATCCCTATTCAGCACAGCCACCCACACTTGAGCAGCACTTTGCTGTGTGTGTGTGTGTGTGGGTTTCAGTGGAAGTATAAAAGGTAAAGGGGCCACGGGTCCATGGGAATAGGGATGCAAATGAGCAATTACCACACTGCATTACCTTATTAACTTGACCCCTTAACCAGCAAATCTTAGAAGAGAGGAGTTTGTGTGTCTGTCCCTTAAGTGGGCATGCAACTTTGTCCTCTCGCCGTTTCCTCAGCAGGGTGACAGTGTCATGGTGGAGAGGCTGCAAAGTGGCTAAAGGGGGGTTTGTGATGAAGCCTTGTTATGTAATGCTGGACTGTGGACAGCTGCAAGGCCAGCTCCAGCCTGGCTGCTGGGTGGAGGGAACTGACAGCCAGCACAACTAGGGAAGGATTTTATGAAGAATTTAAGGACGACACTATTACATTTTATTATCATGGCATCTCTCCCAAGCATTTGCCATATCTTTCCTTTCTTCTTCATTCACTTGTACCCCCCTCTTCCCTGCTCTCTGTCGAGTCCTTAACCTCAACAGCAAATTAAAGGTCAAATATTTATTTTCAGAGATCTGCAAAAAAAAAAAAAAAAAAAGTTCATGGTTGGGTTAAAACATAAAAAGAAGGAAAGACATCAATGATGTAACACATTTAATCGGGAATTACGATCAATAAGGATCACATGGTTATCAGTCTGTCTTGTGTAAGTAAGGTCCTCTCTCCCATCCATGTCCACACTCTGCCTCCATGAGTGGCAGGATATCAATTCATCTCTTTCATGACCTCATATAATAGATTTGAGCCAATATGACCCAGCGTGCCCCTCGTCCGTTAAAGAGTGTACTGGCATGCTCAATAAGGGACATGCATGATTGGCTTATGGATCGGTCAGTCCTGTCGACAGAGTAAAAGCTTCTCTGAATGAATGAAAATTGAGAACATCTGAGAGGAGGAGGTGATACTTTGATTTTTAATCAGTCTAAAAAAGAAGAGATTCAACTCATTTCTATTTAGGTCAACTACAGTTGGAATCTTCAGTTTCAGGGGATATTGAGAAAACCATGTTCATGTCTTTTAAAGAACAGAAAATTCCTGCGTTAAAAACCTTGAGGTGTAATTTTGGTACCCTTACATCTCCAAACCTTCCTCAAGGGGCACAAAAAGTGATGTCAAATAACCATAGGCACTGAAATGCTGCTCCCAATATCAAAGTCATCCTTCCCCTCTCACTGACCATTTAAATAGAAAAAGCAGTTCAGTAATGTGTTTGACCACCTCTTGCCCGGATAGCAACTCCTACACACATTGTGCCAGATACTCAACAGAGGACCTGTAGTGTCCCAGTCTTAAAGTTGGCCATGCAAGCATGAGTGCTTCTCATATCTGCCCAAGGTTGATGGATGGATGGTCTTTTATTTTTTAAATTCATTCTACAGGGGTTCACCAAGATTGATATCCGGGATGGTCGCTAGGTCATTTTATCTGAATGTTCCTCGAATCTGGAGAATGTTTTCACTGTGACAGGCTACATTATCATATTGAAAATATCTGTCCCCTCAGGGGAACTTGTAGCCTATGTGATGAGAAGAATTACTCTGGCATTAAGGCATTGACTCTTTGGGTATTAAGAGACCCTGTGAAAAGAATTGGTCACTGTGTTCCAAATGTGTATTGTGACATTAACTGGGATGGAAATTGGTTAAGGCTTCCACGGATATGGCTTTCTCGGTTATTTTGCACTTTCCAGCAAATTGTCAGTTATTGCTTCACGTGCAAAACAAGTGTGTAAATGGAGCTGCTGTAGCATACATTTGTTTACGTACTGACATAGACTTATGCAAATAGAAAGGGAGTGCCCACTTCTTCTGCACAGGATGTTGTTTGAGTTGGAATGTAGATTGAGCTTGGGCTTACCCAGACGTCTCAAAAACTGGTATTTGTAACCAAATAATTGTGTTATTTCCTCAATATCCCCAGAAGCCCTACAACTCACTTAAGTTGGAAATTATTTTGTTAAAGAGCATACATGTTTTTGTTAATGATCGAATGATGTCTGCTCGGCAAGATCAACTTGATAAATTGTTCAGTAGTTGTTCTAAAATATTCGTCCACTGCAACCTTTAGGCACTCTCCTGCATATTGATGTTTTGTATGTTTAAGGCAGGTGTGATGGTATGGTGATTCATTTATTAATCTTATTCAACAATTCCAAGTGCATGCCTTTGTTTTTATCTTTAGGCAGCAGCAACAAATTGATTAGCAATTCTAGAAAGAAGAAACTCTTAGTACATTTGAATTGTCTCATAATGTCAGTAGTGCCATCTGACAGTTAGAAGCAATGCACAATAGTAATTGATTTTTGACCTTTTGTATTTAGCTACATATTATATTTTCAGAAAGCCTCCTGGTGAAAGAAACACAAGTAATTAAATGTTTTTCGTTGTGACATTTCAAAAGTTAACGTGAAGCCTGTATAGAAATAGCTGTACGTGATCTGTCAGACAGGAGCACAGTGTCTTACATTTCTGACCCCTGATGAATCCTGTGGTCAGGCTGCCTCCACTCCTGGCTTTTGTTAAGCTAGTGTGAGATTTGGCTAATCCTCTTGACGACTGAGGACACCTCAGTGCGAGCCTGAATTTATAACACTGATCACATTTAGTGGGATCATCTGAGATGGTGATGATGATGATGATGATGATGATGATGATGATGATGAGAATTGGAACGAAGAGTGTATCCACGCTTCACTGCTCATATCACAGGCTATATGTAGATTAAGCGCTCCCTCCAAAAAATGTAATTCAAAGTAATGGAATATAGGTCCAGATCCAGAAAGTTAGAATAAAATGCAGATATCTTTTAAGGATTTTAAAGTAATTCCCATGTCTCCTGCAGCAGCACACGCAAATTAAACGCTTAGATATTTTTGGAAAACCGAGATCTGCACTGCATTGAAAAGGAGGCAGCAAAAGATGTGAAGTGGTGACGTCTGGCTGCTGAATCATCGCTTGCTCTTTTGGCTGCTTCTCCCGAAGCAATGTGCAAAATACAAACATCTCAAATAGGCCTCTTTGTATCTGAATCCACAGTTTAGCATCAAACAGGGAACAAGGTCAGTCACCCACAAAACACTGAGCTCAAAAGCCCCAAATACATTACTAGAACAAGAGGGATTAACATATCAGTTGAGTGAATTTTAAAAAAGAAAGGGGAACTGTGATTTATGTATGTTTTATGTTTGTGTTTGGCTTGTTACTTCAAGGTTATCTCATGGACCTAGTAAGTTTCTCTTGTCTCTCCAAAATGTCTTATCACTTGAAGCTGCATCGCTGTTATTAAAGTATCAGATCAGAGCAGATCCAAAGCAGGGAAATATCAAATAGATCAGTCATAGTCTGAGTAGTTATGGGAGACATGATAGAGAGGGTCTATATCTGAGTTTTTGAAGCTTGATTTCCAGGGTGTGTGCAGGGTCCAGTCCAGGGTGTGTGCAGGGGTGATTCCTTATATTGATGATCCATGCCAGACATGTGCGACAGTGATGACACCACATGGGGGGCAGGGCGCTGAAGTTTTAATGTATTTTCTTTTTAATGTAAATCTCTGGGCAGGACATTGGTTTGATCAGGAGATGATACCAGAAGGGTATTGGCTCTCCCAGGATTGCTGTTGTCATTTCAAGGACATAAGTAAGGATGAGTAATATTCAGATTTGTCAGGCCGGATCTTTCCCAGGTTCATCTGAAGGAACAGTGGTCTGATGGATGAATAGGACAACATGTTTGTGAGAGATGCTGCACTTGCCTTTGCTCTGACATGTTTTTTCTGCCTGTAGAACATGTGGCATTTTTTTCTTTTTGTTAATGTGCAGTAAGACTGGAAGGGTATGTAACAGCACACTCAGAAGAGTGCTGTGTGACTAAGGATGATGACACAGTTTGCAATCGTCAAAACAGTTCACCAAAATAAAAAGGTTGCGTGTTAATTTTTTAACATTGCCATTTGAAAGCAATTCTGTCACAACATATAACGCCTGTGCCTCAGGTTTCACAGCCTGTTATATTGCAGACTTAAGTGTGAATCCAAGGCTTTTTCCAGGTAATCCCACTGATGTGAAGGAAACACAGGAGATGGAGTTTGCTCTGTTTCTTCGGCTGTCTTTCCTTACACAATTTAATTAAAAACAGCAGAAAGGGATGGCAACATGTAAGACCAGCGCCAAGTCCTAATCAGGCTTGCTTTATTTACTCAGACAGTCAATCTGTTAGGTTAGGCCTGCTGGATGGAGCACACTCTCTTCATGTCCGCACCATTTCATTCTTCTGTTCTTCCTCTTCCTCCTGCCGCTGCCCAGGGTGGTCTGCTGCAACCGTCTCTGTGCCTGAGATCAGAACTCATTGTGATCATTTTTAGTCACTGTCACTCTGATATTGGAAGTGACCGTGGTAAATCTTAACGGTGAATGTTGCAGCATTCTTGCACAGCTTTTCTAAATTAAACGGAAGAAAATTCCTCGTGACAGAAGAAATTCAGATCTGCTTCCTGAGAGAAAACAATAAGACTAGGGAATTGCAGGAGGAAGGAAATGACTCAACTTGACCATATGACCTTGTGGGTGGATCTGCATTAAGGCATACCAGAGCGAGTGAGATGTTAAGACATCATTGATATTATTAGGTGTTACAGTATACTGTATCTGTCTGTACATAGTCCGAGTCATATACAAGCCAAGCTGCCTTACAGCTTTTTTGACACATGCATGTATATGTGTAGACACACCGGTGGCCATCATCAGTGTGTTTCAAACCTAATCATGAACAGCAAAAGTTCTCTTGCAGTAAAATAAATCACAAATATTGATTGCTAGCCCCAGTTATCTCTACTTTAACTGAAAGTACATACTGCTGCACTTTTTGGTAGTTTCACCACAGGTCTAATACAGTGGTCATGCAAGAGTGTAAGCTTGTGTTTGGAGGTTTGAACTATTAAAGATTTGAGCGGAGACTTCTCTTGTGGAGCTGCTGAAGAAAAAAACCCTCTGGCTTTCTTATGCTGTCTAGTTTCTATATTTCTTTTCTCCTTTGTCAGCTGGGGTGCCAGGGTTGTTCCTGGGTTCTGTCTGCTCCGCTCCACTTTGGTTTTCTTTTTTTATTGCGTTCTTCAACTCTTTTTGTTCTGTCTAACCTGTACCATGTCAAGACCCAGCCAACCACGGACCTCCGCTTATTTATAGACTTTACAATCGTGGGCTTGATCTCATATTCACGGATTCTGAAATCGGAAAACAACACAAAGTGCTTTTTGTTTTCTTTTGCGGTCTAAAAAGCAGAGCAGCCTGCTGTGTTGTCAATGCATGGTAGATAGACATGATGAGATTATCTTATGATCAGTTCACAGTGTAGGTAACAGTGCTGGGTGTCAAACCTCAATACTATTTTGGTACTGACTGAAATGTATCGGTTGCACATCAAAAACGGATTCTTCAGACTTTATGCATTGTTTTGCTTCCAAAATCCAGGTATTTTATCAGCAGTTATATTAAAAAAATATTTAAAAAAATCAAATCAAACAATAACAAGCTGAGAAAACAAGCCTCTTTGCCTCATGAAAACTATTTCCTTTAAAGTCAATAGTTTTTTTTTTACATACATTATAACTCCAACAGATTAGTATGTTAGCATTGTCATTGTGTGTTGCCTATTTTATCTTCTGGGCCAAAGCAGTGTTGTGGAAAAGTACGTGGAAAAACCTGATGCAAGGTGCACTATGCATTATACTGGAAACAACTCTTCGAAATCTTTCGCCTGTTAAAAACAGTATGAAAGGGAGCCTGGGTAGCTCACCTGGTAGAGCAGGTTTACTCCTCGACGCAGTGGTTGCAGGTTCGACTTCGCCCTGTGGCCCTTTGCTGCATGTCATTCCTCCTCTCGCTCCCCTTTCGCTTTATTTATTTATTTATATATATTTGCTGCATGTCATTCCTCCTCTCGCTCCCCTTTCGCTTTATTTATTTATTTATATATTTATATATATATATATATATATTAGATCGTGAACAGGAGTGAATCGCGATTTTATAACTATTTATCGTGCAGGCCTACCGGGGAGTATTCTATAACATGTTCTAGCTTTTGGCCTTTATAGTGATGTTTATGAACAACATGGGCCAGTGTGTATAGACAGGCTTGTTATATTCTGATTTCTTTTTTTACCACTGTGGTTGATGATAGCCACTAGTACACAGACCTTGCCAGGGATTCACAGATGGTGCCATTTTTCTCTTTGCCCTGTCACAGATGGCACAAGATGAGGACATTTTGGGCTTTAAGCACAGGAGCTGAGTGTGTATGTGATTGGAAGGCGGATGTGATGTACAATTTAATTGTTTTGTTTGATTCAATGATTGACCCTTTTTGGCATTTTGTGTTGTTGGAAGTCAACCTTACCATGTGGTCAGAATTTGTCTAGAAAATAAAAGTAAAAGAGGGCAAGATCAAGGTTAAGCTCTTCCATTCATGCATATGGTGTTTTGTTTAATGTTTCTAGAATTTACCGGTAGCTGCGGTGGCTGCCCCCACACATTAAAATAAATTGCATGTGCCTTTATTGATTTATCCTTAAAGTGCAAACACCTACACAAGCTGAACATGAGATGGAACTAAATTTTCCCTTAAATCTCTCACATTAGACTTTCCTCTAACACAGGAGACATTACTTTTCATATTCTGTTCATCCCAAATCTTGTACAGATGTTACTGAGGCCATCTGTCTCTTCGTTTCCTTATTCATGCTGCCTGTGACCGAGTATAAGTTGCCCCCGGGTGTCATTCTGCAGGTTACAGTGCAAGCACGGGCATGTCACTCAAACATTCCGGTGATGCTCGAAACACACACACACACACACACACACACACACACACACACACACACACACACAGAGCAAGCGTTTCCTTTGCAGCGTCAGTTTGTTTCTCTGCGGCTTAAACAGAATACATTATTTACCTATCTTCAGGGCTTCACTAAATCACTTATTTTCACATTCTACTAGTGTGTTTTCAGCTCAGCGAAGCAAAGCTCCACAGTATGTCTGTGTGTGTGTTCAACTGTTCTGTACAGTACTTGTGTCTAGATGGTTTATGTATATTTGCAATACCGTACTGTGTGTGGCAGTTACTGACAGAGGCCGCCTTCAGTCATCCTTGAAAATATATAAAATATGAGTTTGGGGATCGAAGGCTTAGATGCTCTCATGCAATCCCAGCTTTCTATCTGTTCTGTGCCCTCTGGTCCACAAGACCTCAGCCGCTGAATATTCTGTGTATCAGTTTGTATATTTATGTTTTCTCTAAAAGTATACAGTTTGGGGGAGTGGCCTGGGCTTTGCTGTGACTTAAGAATGAGGGATTTTATGGGAGTTCTTTGCATTGCAAGTAGGGACCTTGAGAGAGATGAATCCGGACGTTACAGTGTGAAATGTGATACTGCGCAGTGAGTTCTCCCCCGGAGCTGGGAAAATAAGAGGGCCATGATTACAGAGAGTGAGTTCATTGATGTTGGTTTTGTTGATAAAAACGAAGTAGTATAGTTCATAAAAGAAAATTAGCGTTTTAGATGCAGTTTTTTGTATAATAATCAAGGATATTTATGCTTATAATATTTACATTGTATCTTTTAAAGAGCAATGTTAAAGGGTGTGGAAAGTGTGGGTACACGTCACTAAAAAAAACAAAAACAAGTTACTGTGCATCAAATCAAAGTAAAGTTAGAATTAAAAACAAAAAACTGTAGGACTTAACCACAACCTGCCAATGCCGCTGCAACCATCATGTTTGCAAAAGTGCAGCACGGTGCGACAATTGACACTGGTTCAATGCTATACTGGAATGAATATTATTTCCACCACCTTTTGTTATTTCTGCTTCTACAGCTGCTGCTGCAGCAGCAGCAACTCCAGCTGAGCCTCACAGCGAGGAGCAAACACCTTTTTTCCCTCACAGCTAGCGAAAAAATGAATCAGGAAAGGGTCGATAAAAGTCGCAGAACATGCAGCAACAAACCGAACAGTAGAATCCCTGTGGCCTACCCCTCTCATATTCCTCCCAAAGAAACGATCAACATTTCCATATTTGAGCCTTAACTACACTGCCAACCATTTTTGATAGCATACTGTAAGATGAATTTCCTATCCAGACAGCCATTTCAATCAGGAGAGACTTGTTTGCAGATATGCAAAGGTTTATTGTACATAAGCATAATACAATGTACAGTCTTTGGAGCTTAGACTCCATCGTTATAAAATTATTTTTAAAGGGGTAAGGAAGCCAAGACAATCCCCCCGAAGGTGGCGGCGAAGGAGCCCGAAGACCAGACTGAAAGAGTCGACGGAGCGTCCAGCAGGAGGAAGACCAAGGGTGCCATTGGGTGACGATGACTGGAGGTGGAAGGGGAGATGGAGGGTTGCACGCTTTGCCAATGACAGCTGACAGCAGCAGGGAGAGAAACAGATTTAAAGCAGGGTTGTGATGCTGTGATTGGCCCTTGGAATTCGTGGCCGATTCTGTTTGGTTTAACAGGAAGGTGAACGCCTCCAACAGCTGATTCCATTTAGAAAGAGAGCAGTGATTAAGTGTTAAGTGTTAGGTCTTCCTGAAAGAATTTACGCTGAGCTACATTAGTTGCATTTTGTGTTCATAGACTTGAATCCATTCCATGGAACATGTTGACTCCATGTTTTTGTCATTGTGTGGTAGTTGTAAGCAGAAAACTCCTTTTTGACCTTTGACATTCCTGGGAAAAAAAAAAAATCATAAGCTTTGACATTCCTGAAAAAAAAAAAATCATAAGCCATGTTGTCTGAAAATCATCCCGTTATGATCAACAATAAACAAATGGATGTTGTAAATAGGATTATCAGGGTTTGGTTGGTCCTTACAATTAAAATGTTGCTGTTTTTGCAGCCTTGAAGTCTTGAAATGTAGGATTTTTTCCTCAAGTACTTGAATGCATCCATAGAGAAGTTTTTTTTTTTTTTTTTTTAAACCATCCATGTTTGTAACTGCTTGTACATACAAAAAATGTGACTTTTACATTTGAAAACATCACTTAATCATTCTAGATATTCATAAAGTAGTGCAATGAAAGAAAACTAATGACTGCCTGGAAACAAATTAATCTAAAAACTGAATGAAAGTACATGCAATTAGTAGTTAATGGGCAAACACATGCCAAATTACCAGCATGGCCCTGTAATAAGTTCCTAGTGCCAAGGAGTCCTTTTTATGTGGGCACCTTATTGCTATTGCATAATGTCAGATTCCAATTAGGACTGAACAGAGCAGGCCAGTCAGAGTAAATGGGTACAAATTCTCAGCACAGGGTGACCCATTTGTCAACAGTCTTGACAATGTGTGTGAGGAGCACTCGTTGTCTTGGGCCTTTTTTTAGATGGAAACAGAGGTGTAGAGGAGGAGGAGGAGGAGAGCTGGTCGGTATTGGATATCCGTGTGTGTGTGTGTGTGTGTGTGTGTGTGTGTGTGTGTGTGTGTGTGTGTGTGTGTGTGTGTGTGTGTGTGTGTGTGTGTGTGTGTGTGTGTGTGTGTGTGTGTGTGTGTGTGTGTGTGTGTGTGTGTGTGTGTGTGTGTGTGTGTGTGTGTGTGTGTGTGTGTGTGTGTTTTTGGAGGAATGGCTTTCCAATCATGAGCGAGTGTAACTTTGAGTACATGATTGTATGATTGTGTGAAAAGGTCAGACACTCATGCAACAGGGAAGTCAGTTTGGTAATCAGAGAGAATTAAGGTCAGTTTATAGCTCTGATTGTCAGCGGGTTGACGGGTGCTGAGAGGTGTGGGTGGCTCACAGCATTGGCCAAAAATAAACTCAATCTCAATCTAACTAATTGAGAGCTCAGCATTGATCCTAACAAAAGATACAACTGTTCTTAAAGCTGAAACATTTATAGTGATTATAGTTAGATTTTGTTTAAATAATAAAATCATCAACTGCATGGTTGGCATCTGGGTGTTTATGAATAAAGATCATACTTTTGGTTTTGAAAGATTGGAATGTAGCCAGATCTTTTAAAAAGAGAAGATCATTGTTGTGTCTCCTGTTGCAAGAAGACGCTGTTCACTACAATTTACAGTAAAAAGGGGCTACAACCATACATTATATTCACAAACAACTAATTAATTGGTTATTCTGAATCACTTTAGCGGATAAGAACACTTTAAAGTATTTTTCAAAGAACAAAAGTAAATAAGAGAAATTAAGTATATCTGTAAAGGATTAGTTCGATATTTTGGAAAATGAAGGGGTATTTGACTTCCTGCTACAAGTTAAATGAGAAGATTGATACCACTTTCATGTCTGTGCGCTAAATATGAAGCTACTGCTTGCAGTTGGTTAGCTTAGCATAACATAAAGACTGGAAAGACAGGGAACAGCTTGTGCTCTCTGTGCAAAGGTAACACTTTGTTGGATGTTAAAAGCCCCATGCTAACAGCAGTGAGGAAATAGCACACAGATCAATGGCCAGACTGCTCTGTTGAATGCTGCTCATTAATGGAGAGAAAAGAAAAGGGAGGAGGAGGAGGGGAGTCAGTCAGAGATGGTGAGAAGTATGAACAGGCAGAGAAATAGAAGAACTGAGAGGGCACTGTCTGTTCCACAGCTATAGGCCATAAGCACCTTCAGTTGGCAGTAATCCTGAACAGTGAAGACTGCAGTCTTCTCCCAACAGCCCAGTCACGAAGCAGGAGGATACAGAGAGAGATGGGGAAGTGAGACACAGATGAAGGGAGAGAGTCAAGGTGCGAAGCCATACATTTAGCATGTTTTCATAATTATTACATGCTTCAGTAAAGCCACAAGGGTGCTCTTCCTGCCTTCCTGTCCTCATTTAACCTCAGTATAGTGTAGGCCTTGTGTCTCCATCGACGAGAGGTTTGAAAAGACAAAGGCAGCTTTCTCCCAAGTTGTTTTAAACAGAAAAATGCTGCTTTTGTGAGGACTGGGCCGACCCCATTTGCCTTGAGAGACTCACCAATGTGTCTGTTGTTTGGCAGTTGTAAGGCATCATTTTAAAAGATTATTTTTTGGGGGCTTTTTCCTCTTTATTTCAGAGTGACAGTGGATAGACAGGAAAGGCGGGAGAGATATGGGGGATGACACGCAGCAAAGGGCCGCAGGTTGGATTAGAACCCGGGCTGCTGCAAAGGCTTGCGCCTATATGGGGCGCACGCTCTTACTGGGTGAGCTAGAGTTTTAAAATGAAGTTAATAACTGGTTTGTCAGAAATAAACAAAACTATAGGTGTGTGTGTCCAGCAGATTGAGGTTCTCAGTCATAGGGAACGTTTAGAACTCTGTGTGTGTGTGTTTGCTCAATTGAATGTACTAGTGCAGTGCCACTCATCCAATGGTAAGTGGTCTTTGGTTTATAGTTAGATAAACTAGTGCTGAAACAATTAATCAGTTTATCTATTATTATTCTTAATTATTATAAAAACATAACCCATTGTTGTGTATTTTACTTTTTTGATTGAGTAACAGCACCACATAGTTACACAATGTGTTTAGTCATATGAATCTGTGTTGAGTTTGCAACTCACGATTATTTTTCTTATGGATTATTGTGTTGATTATTTTCTCAATTAATCAATAAATTGCCCATCGCAAGTTCCAAGATGATGTTGTCTAATTGCTTCTTTGTACCAACTGTTAAAAACCCCCAAATATTTAATTTACTACAAAGACAAGTAAAGACAGGAAATCATTCTTTTCAGGAGCTGGAAGTAGACAATATTTGACATTTGTGACTGAAAAAACAACTCAAAACAATTAATAGATTATTAAAATAGTTGCTGATTAATATTCTGTCAATTAGGCCTAGTTGAGTTTGAATCAGCAAACCAATGATCTGTTAACAAATGTGCAAAAATAATAATACCATATATTTGACATCAAAGCTGCAGTGCAATATAAGTTTTATTTCCTTTTCTTTTTTGTTTTTCTTATTTTAATGTTTGAAAGACTCACTGATGAAGGCACCGAGTGGCGGTTTACTGTCTGCTTGCGCTTTTAGGAATCTTATTTCTTGGCCAAATTTCTCTTCTCTTTTCTTTAATTTAGTTTTCACAGTTTTATTCAAATCACGTGCTTTACCCTAATTGTTTACCCAACATGCAGAATAAATATCCACAATCATTTTTAAACCAAATCAGCAGAAGTCCCCTTCTCTCAGCTGACACGGAGTATAAATACACATGCAAAAATAACTGCAGGTTTATGTCATAACTTTCTCTTAAATAACATGTTTATTTTCAGTGCACGGGAATCAAAGAAGACATCAAATTAAGAATTGAATTGTGCGTTGCAACTTGTTCCCCATATGACAAAGAGTTTGACTCATTGACTGCATTATGGGCAGATAACTGCACAAAGTAAGAAAAGTAGTCCATGCCTGCCTACTAAAGGCAAATAGAACACCCTCATCTTTGATAATCAGTCATATTCTAAGAATCCATTTTGAGAATAGAAGACCCACTTAATGTTTATCTGATAACATTTATTGTTCTCAGTTTCGGAGTGTGTGTTTTCGGGGTGTGACTGCAGATGAGCTAAGATCACAACTGTTGTTATCAACTAAAGTTCAGCTTCTGAGAAACGTAGGCAGTATTCCAGGAAACTGCTGAATCTGTAACTGCTTAGTATTACCAGGTTTGCACCCAAATGCACGACCCAGAAACCAGGCGGGTAAAAGTAAATTTTTACTCGTGGCCAAAAAAAAGTGTCAGACAGGCAAAGAATGGAAGGCAGACATATTTAGGTAGGATCAGGGAAAGGGACAGGAATCCAAAAAAGCAGGTAGGGTTCTGCAGGTAGGATCTGAAATGACAGGAGAATTAGTATATGGCAAGGAGCAGATAGAAAATGGGGAACTGCAGTCAGTGAGAAAAACAGAGCAGACACATCTAATTCATTGCAGTCGTCTCCATCACCTCAGGTAATTAGTATTCACACTGTATTCACAGACACCTCATGCTGAGATTGATAAAACTCCCTCAGGTCTTGCGTATGTGCGTGTGTGCGTGTGTGTGTGTGTGTGTGTGTGTGTGTGTGTGTGTGTGTGTGTGTGTGTGTGTGTGTGTGTGTGTGTGTGTGTGTGTGTGTGTGTGTGTGTGTGTGTGTGTGTGTGTGTGTGTGTGTGTGTGTGTGTGTGTGTGTGTGTGTGTGTGTGTGTGTGTGTGTGTGTGTGTGTGTGTGTGTGTCACTTACACGGCAGACTCCAGAGACCCATATAGCAATATAATGTTTGTGTGAGTGCATGTGTTTGTGTTGCTTTGAAACACCACATCCGACCCCCACAATGGAGCCGCCTGCTATCAATCACAGAGCTGAGGGAGGAGAGGAAAAGAGTGGAGATGAAAGGATGAGAAAAAGAGGTCTGGTGAAGGATGCAGTGGTGATGCGGTGTATGTTCATGTTCCAGAAATGAGAGAATGGAAAACGAACAACTTGGAGGAAGGGGATGACAAAGAAAAATGCAGGCAGTGCCTAAGATGGAGAGCGAGTTTGCACAGGTCTGGAGAGGTCAAGGTAAAAGCTGGAGGGAATGAGGGGTGTTTACAAGACAGAGAGCTATACAGTTGAATAGCAGAGGAAGACAAATGGGAAGTAGGCGGAGGAGAACTTCAGGGTGGAGTGGGAGGGTTGACGTGATGTTCAGCTAAATCTTGAGGCTGGCCAGGGCTCCATTAGATTAGCAGATAACTGCGCTGCAATCCGATTAGTGGATAGTTTATCAAACCGGGATGCCAGGAGCGCTGGAGTGGAACACAGGTGAAGGCCACACTGCACATCATGGGGCGACTTTAGACTTCAGACTACAAGCACAAGCATACATTCAACCACACACGCACGTGCACTGTTTGCTAATGTTGTTAAATGCTTTCCTGTCCGTGCAGAAGTTTGTCCTTGTGAGAGGATGTGCTACTCCTCCCTCCTCTCCCATCAGCCCCTCCCCCAACTCACTGCCATACAAAGGAGAGATAGAGAAGGAGAGGAAGAAGGATCACATTTCCAAGAGTCAATGCTGCATAGGTGATATAGGAACCTGGCAGCCAGCTATCAGTCATAAGCATCTTCCAGCCTGGCCCTCTACAATCTCCTCCCCCACTTCATGTATTGATTTCAGACTGACGGGAGTTGTGAAGGACATGTGGCGGTGCGTTTGCCTGCCCTGCCTGTATGTTATGGCTGTCATGTATGTAGGGCCATTAGCGTGCTTGTCACATCAGGTCAATTGCTACATCCCTTATTGATGGAGCTCTTGACTGGAAATAAATTGAAATTGAGGCCTACACAGTGGAAATATGTTATTGACCTAGCCTGGGCTGTAAAGTAAAGCATATATATATCGCTGCAGCCCCCGTGAGGTTGAGGGGCCACGCACTTTCAGCAATGCAACATAAGAGGGCAACAGACCCTGTATAATTTATATTAAGATGAAATAGGCTACACTTTATTCCACTAATGTTTTCTAACAGGCACATTTGTGTGAAATTTGTTATGTAATGTTGTGTTGCCGATTTTAGTACAGACAACCAAGATAAAAATGAAAATACAGTAGAATTTACTGCCAAACTTCAGCATCCGTTTTGAAAACTGCACATCCTGTCAGCTTTGACAATTGCAGCCCATCAGAGAAAGCAGGTAACTATAAGCTTAAAGTGATGGTTCGGAGTAATTTCACCCTAGGGTCCTTTGCACCATGACCTCGAGCCAAACACCCCCGCAGAAGCTTTTTTCAGCTGGTTCTAGCATTGGGAGAGTTAGCGTAGCAGCGTTATCAGCTGAATAGCTTAGCGTAGGGGCTAATGGACCCACGTTTGTATCTCGTAAGTTACCCCACTAATAATGCCTGAAATTATACCAAACTTCTACACTAGTACAAATTGGAAAGTTTGTATGTACACCAGAAGTTTATGAACACTTGCCTGCTCTCTTCTGCTCTCTGTTGCTGCAGCTGCTGCTGCTACCTGCAGTTAGACCAGTGTTTAGGGCCGTCTACAAATTACTACACCGAAAAGAGATACAACAAAAATATTTATTAATTTAATGATTAAATAAGGTAATGTCTCCAAACTTACCTCAGTTATTACTTGTCTCCTGCTAGTTATACTACAGCACTTAGTTAAAAAAAAAAGTTAAATTAAAAAATATTTTTGTTGCATCTCTTTTCGGTGTAGTAATTTGTGGGGTCATTTACCAGATACAAACGTGGGTCCATTAGCCCCTGCGCTAAGCTATTCAGCTGATAACGCTGCCACGCTAACTCTCCCAATGCTAGACCCAGCTGAAAAAAGCTTCTGGGGGGGTGTTTGGCTCGAGGTCATGGTGCAAAGGACCCTAGGGTGAAATTACTCCGAACCATCACTTTAATAGCCTACCAACAGCTGAACATAAAATTAGTTTAGATCAGTAAAGTGCAGTATTGTATTGTTGTGATACAGAAGCTGTCAGAAAGTTTCAGTCACAGTTCCTGCTGCAAAAAATGGATCTGCACACTGCTCTACCGTTCACTCTCCTTAGTTACTGATGCTACATCTGTCAACTTCCTGTTCTCACATGTCAAATAATTCAGTTTACAATAATAACAGTGGCAGATTTGCTGCAAAATTGGTAGTAATTTTTGAAGCAATCGATCAGGGATTTAAGACAGAATTAGACAAAACCAGGGTTCTCATTTCTACCCAACAACTGTTCTGATTTTGAGGCTAAAAAGACAACTGTTGTGGTGGCAAATTGTATTAGCTCTAGCTAGCTGCTAATAAAATTGCTGACTCTGGCTGACTTTTTAATGTCTCCAACTGACTTAATTAACTTAACTAATCTTAAAATTAGAATTTCATAAAAGGGGTTTGAGGGGTGAAAGCGGCTACAACTACAGGTGAATTTTTAAAACCATTTAAGTCATAGCATTGTCTGCTCTTGGAGAGTGCTAGCACTGTTTGCATATAAATGACAAATATCCTAAATTCACTCATTTTTTGCAAGATGTTTGATGGACAAGATGCACAATTTCACACCTCTAGTCAAACATCCATTGTGTGTCAATGTCCTGAAATTTTGATTTATTCCCTGATGGGAGACTGGCAGTGCCACCTGACTGGCTCAACCAGTCATTTTCCACTTCAAAACCATTCATCAAAATTCATTCTGCTGTTGATTAAAGCTCATCTATATCAAGCAGGTTGTGGTATATATTGTGTCATCAATGATGTGGTGAAAAACCAGCCCGTAAAAACACCCAAAAGCCTCATCAAGCCTCAGCCAGTCATATGAGCAGAACAACTCCTACACGCTCGTTATGACAGGGAGCAGGCCATTCGATTAAAAGTAGCACTGTAGTGTAAGGCACTATTGAAATTAGACCAAACTAAGGTTATCATGTTTTGTAATAGTGATACGTTTTTATTGAATTTAAAAGTGTAAAAATCACCTGCAGTTATCAAGGACTAAATTGAAAATTGTCCAATCACTTGAATAGGTGACGCCAGAAACCTAAACTAAAAATGAGCAGTCAAAACACCTACAGGTCACAACCTTGATCACATTGGAATCATGATGCAAGCTTATTGTTTTCAGTTCAGGCATATTTTAGGCTCTTTATTTGTGTGTCTAGTTACAGGTTTGTTTGGTATAGAGAATGACAGAAAGTGAAAGAGGATGTGCCACTGGAAATTGTTTTCTCTTCAAAAAAAGCCAAAGCTGAAAGCTGAACAATCATGAGAAAAAAAAAAATGAGATTTTTTTTTTTTTTTTTTTTTAACTCTTTCAAACAGAGATCTATCTATGACCCCCTTTGCGTTTTCTGTAATCTGCCCTTTCACACTGTCAGAATTAGCCACTGTGCTTAAAAACACCCACGGCTTCACTCACCTTCTCTCATACTCCCATCAACCTGTGTATTGATTCCATGCTGCATTTTCACATTGTTTGGACAGAGTTAAAACAGGATGACTCATTTCACCATGTATATTAGAGCCGCATGGTGGCCCAGTGGTTAGCTCTGTGGCCTCACAGCAAGAAGGTTCCGGTTTCCCGGTCGAGTTGGTATGTGATGTTCTCCCCATGTCTGCGTGGGTTTCCTCCGGGTGTTCCTGTTTCCCCCACCATCAAAAACATGTAGATTAGGTTCTCCGGTCAGTGCCCTTGGTCAAGGCACTGGCTCAGATCTGGAGTTGGTTCCCGGGCGCTGTAAATGGCTACCCACTGCTCCCTTGAGGGATGGGTTAAAATGCAGAGAATGAATTTCACTACATGAATGTGTATGTGACAACAAAGTACCTTATATTGTTTTCCTCATGCACCGGCGGTATACACTGAGATTGCTGTCCTTCAGACCACCTCTGCACAGCTCAGGAACTGAATGTACTAGGCTCAGTGAATGTTGCACAGCTTTCAGCTTTCTTACCCACCGGTAGTGAGCTGGGCTTCTGTCTCACCCACATCTTTTATTCAGGCTGATGCTTATTATCATCTGCAGCTATATTTCCCCATAGAATCAATTTTATTTCCCTGTAGAATCGGGTGATGCATGTAGACATAATGCTCAAAGAGAATGTGCCCCAAATATTAAATGCTGAATGTGCCAAAATTTTACTTAACCATTCAATAATAAATAAATAATAAGTTTCATGGTCTTCTTATGTTGTAACGTTTTTTTTAATGCTGCCCGAGGGGATTTTAATTTTAATGAGACTTTAACCTGGTTATATAACTTTTACATAAGAATAGGAAATATTTATTTGAATATAGATTATAGGTGATATATAATTCATGATTGAGGTAGCCAATGATTCTTTCAAACTGACTATGTTCTAACATGTCCACAGTTTTTGCCCTTTTGTTTTAAATCGAGGCCATTTCTTTTTCTGTTGGCCCTTGAGTCACTGACCTTCTTTGAGTGTAAATTAACACATGAAAGGCATCACTGAGTTGCTAGGCAACCAGGCCACTCTATTAACCTCTATGTACATTTCTCTCTACATCTCAAATTAATTAATTATAATAGGAATTCTGGATGAACACAAATTTGCATGGGCCACCCTGGACCTTGGGCAAGTGGGAAAGTGACAATAATATGTTCCTCTCACAAGTAATGTGATATGATTCTTTTTATTGGATCTGTTTTTAATTGTAGCCTGGGAAGAGGGCACTTCCTATGTGCTTAGAGTTAGTGGATCATCCCCTACATTGCTGCTCAATCTTTTTTTTTTTTTCCTCGGCAGAAAGGCCATCAGTTTGGACAACAAGCAGATGCGATTGAAACCTTCAGCCTTGCTGTCACAATAGTGTTTATAGTTCTTCTTGGCAGATTCTGTGTTACATCAGACCACCTATTGTAGCACTGCATTTGCCATGTGGTACAATTATTGTGATTGTTGCAACTGCTGCAGCACTAATACTTTCACACGATTATACCACCACAGATCTCAAGTCCAGCAAATTAGCTTCTAAATAACTTAAGATTGTAAAGCAGCAAAGTATATTAAGCCATCCTCAAGCTTATGCCTCAACCCCTAACCCTACTCTTGTCACTTATCTTGATAAGCAGTCTCATTAATTTTGTGTGACAATCAAATACAGGACTGTTGCCATGTAAAATATATAGCAAATTGGTTTTTCACTTCTCGTCATTTTGCCTTACTGGCTAAAGCATGGAAAACCAGAGCTATTATTAATGTTATTAGTTATTAATGTTTAGTTACATGTGTTAGTCAAACTTTCTGCAGTGAGAAAGGTGTGTACTGACGTTTGCATTTTAGAAATTATTTTTTTAAAGAAAAATCTGCTGAAGTTTAGGCTAATAATCCATCATTGTTGTGTGTTGTGCATGTTGGTAAGGCCTCTGAGAGAAACGGGAAATATGGGGGTGGGTATGCAGGCTTCTTAGTGTGCACAAAACATGTAAGCTCCGCAACACTCTTACACTGTTACATTAAGTAGTTGTATAAATGCCAATAGGCTAAGCTTCTTCAAGAAAGAAACAACACA